>NW_017306269.1:3728465-3748120 GCF_000935625.1 Nanorana parkeri
CGACGAACTTCCGTTCATCGATCCCCTCCCCGTTCTATGGGACCGGGAGCGATGCAGATTGCATCACTTCCGGTCCCTGGGCTGTCAGTTCTGGGCTCCTGCAGCCCAGGTCTAAGCCTAGGCAGCCCAGGTCTAAGCCACGTAAACACGCGACGGGTGCGCCTACGCATGAAACCGACGAACGCGCTACACATGTTGGGTATCGCCGCACACGCCGGAGTGAGAGCAATAATTCTAGGGCCAGTATTTTGGGGTATCTCTAAATTGATGACCTGTGGGGGCTTTTAAAGCGTCTTTTATTGACTTTTTGGGGTACTGCAGTTTTTCGCCGTTTCACGGTCGCACGCAATCTGTAAACTGGGCATGTTGGGTATCGTTTTACTCGTTGTAACCTCATCTTTTATATTTCATTAAAAAAATGGGTAATTTGTTGTGTTTTGGGGCATTTAATTAAATTTGTCACTAAATTTTGGGGTTTAATAAGGAGTTGCGCTAATATTGCGCAACATAAAAATTTTCAACTACCACCATTTTATTCTATAGGGTCTTGGCATTCAGAAAATATATAATGTTGGGGGGTTTTACGTCATTTTCAGGCCTAAAATGTGGAATATAACATGGGTGCAAAAAATGAAAAAAGGGCCTCAGTCATGAAGGGGTTAATACAGCATAGGCTGGATACACGACTCTGCTTCATGAAGCTGTTAGATATGCAGACATCCCAACTCTCCCGGATGCTCCGGGAGTCTACTGCTATTGGATAGCGGCTCCCGGCCGCCTGGGAGACAGTCACTTTAACCCGGAAAGGTTTACTCTGCTCGATAGAGCAGAATAAACCTTTCCCTGCTGTTTTTTTTTCTGACATGGGAGCCGCCGGCACAGGAACGCATATTTAGTTTCCTATTGGCTATTTCACTTTACAATAGCCATTAGCAAACTAGCTATTGCACCCACCCTCTGCTGCTGTCAATCAGCAGAGGAGGACCTGAAGTTCTCCATCAGGTCCTTTTCTAGTGATTGACAGCAGCAGAGGGCGGGTGCAATAGCCAGCTTGCTATTGGATATTGCAAATTGAAATAGCCAATAGCAATTTAGCTATGCATTTTTATGGTTTTTTTATTATTCTGACGGCAGCAGCTGTAAGAATGCAAAAAAAACAACCCTGCAGATAGCATAGGAAGCAATAGCTTCTTTGCTATTTGACATCATTTTAGGGGCGTGCTCTCTCCCCCTGCGGATAGGGTGGGGGGCAGAGGGCACCCCCCTGAAATGAGAAGGGCACATAGAGAGTCTATGGTGGGCTCTGCAAGTCGAGTGGGCTCTGCAAGGGGTATAACTAGAAATCACGGGGCCCCATACAAAATTTTGCTAGGGGGCCCTGTGATTTCTAGTTACGCCCCTGCCCCACCCCCTCTTTTAAATAAAAAAAAAACCTGAAAGTAGAGAAAAAATTAAGACATTAAACCCCCCCTGAAAAAAAATCAAAATACAAAAACAAGGAGGGGGTATGACAGGCAAACAGCTACGGAAGTTGTTGCTGTGATACACACAGAGAGGTATATCTGCCAGGAAAAATATTCTGGGATGTCTCCCAATTCTTCTGTACGAGAGTGCAAAACACACACACACACTGCCTCAATGTAAATATGGAGGTTTTCTGGAATGAACACCAGCATGTAATGTCCCCCATAACACTGATGAACTAATCACTAATGAAAATCTCGCCCTAATATGCAAAACAAACTCTGTGAGGGGAATTTATCAGAACTGGAGTAGACAGAATTTAGAGCAGTTGCCGGTGGCAACCAGTTTCTCTCTTCAGTTTGTTCAGTTAGGCTTTGACAATGATAGAAGCTGATTGGTTAATATGGGCAACTGCACAAAATTCTGTCTGTTGCGGTTTTATTAAATTCCCCGCTGTATGTCTGTGACGGTATGTAAACATAGAGAAAACATTTTTCCTGCGCAGGGTGATGATGCTTGTCTTCTGGAGCCAATTATCACCAAAAAGATGGCCGCTGACAATAAACATCATTGCCAGCGGCAATCTTGCGCTACCACAACCAAAACGACCGCCTACATTGAGGTTTATTGTTGGTGGCCATCTTGGTTGTGGCAGCAGGGATGCACAGTGCATCCCTGCCCTCAACAAAGATGGCCACCACATGCTTTTTGTTGGCAAAAAGGTGCCGTGAGTACTGGCACTTTTTTGCCTAGAAAAAAAAGCACTGCATAATATTATATTACAGGATTTATATAGCACCAACAGTTTGTGTCGCACTTTGAGGAATAAAGGAGACATTACAGTTACAAAAGGATTAGGAGGGCCCTGCCCATGAAAGCTTACAATCTAAAAGGGAGGGGCAAATGATCCAAAGGTAATAACTACGAGAGTTCATTAGTTGATGGAGAAAGTAACATTTCGGTTGTTAAGTTTAGATGAGTTTTCCCGGATCGCCTAAAGGCAGAGTAGGCTGATAGCTGAGCAGATTGGGGTAGAAAGTTCCAGAGGATGGGAGAGACTCTGGAGAAGTCCTGAAGGCAGGCATGGAAGGAGGTGATGAGCGAGCAAGAGATCTTGGGAGGAGCAGAGAGGACGGTTTGGGTGATATTTAGCCCTCATTCACACCTTTGCGTTGACGCACGTTCACAGAACATGTCAAAAACCTGCAACGCGCTTGTTGTGCCATTACTTGTTAATGGCACCCCAAACGCAGCTGGGAAAAAGTGCAATTTTCACCATGCATTTACGCACGTTAAACGTGCACAATGGCGTGGTGAAAAAATGCGATACGCCTGTAGCAGAATCTGCTACAAGAGCTACGTTTCTGCATTTGTCACGCGTGTGGCAACCGTTGACATCAATGGGGGATGTGTGGCACATACGCGAAAAAAACGCGGTGAACGAGATGTGCGTTTACGAAACACAAAGGTGTGAATGGGGACTTAAGCTGGCCAAACGCTGTTCTATTTTCAACATCCAACCTGCGGGCTGAATGAAAGAAATACAAGAGATTCCTCCATCAGCGCTACGAGTGCGTAGATCGAGGAATCGCCGCTGTTACTTTTGTATTCTGACAGCGGCTCATTGGCTGCCGACTCTGGTCATTCGAAGACTTTCTGACGGGTTCCTTTGATCTGCTGAAAGGGTGCCGTCAGCAGCTCCTGTGCGGATGTGGTCGATTCTTCAGGAATTTGCATAATGTACGGGCAGATTTAGGGCCGGTTCACACCACAAAGTCTACGTTGCAGAGCGTTCGGCATCTGGAACGCAAGCCGGCTGGCTACCTGCGTTCATTGAAGTCAATGCCACCGCAGCCACGCCCGCAAAGAAAGCAGACATTAGTGCCTGTGTTCCGGTCCAGTGCAATCTGCAAAAATGCTGCATGCGATCAACCACGCCGCAACTTGCGGTACCTCAATACCACACATTGCACCGCAACGCCAATGCCATACAATGCACAGACGCAAAACGAACATCAACTAAGCATCACCGTTGCTGACAAACAGTAAAATGCAAGCGCATGAATTGGGGCCAGACGCGCATAAACGCAAATGCACGGCCCTCAGTTGCGCTCCCCTCTAGTCACGTGGTCATGGTGCTCTTGCCATAACAATGAATGGCTTTACCACGGCGCAGTTGCTATAGAGACATAGGACTCTATCACGGCGCCGTTGCCATAGTCACTGAGGACTTGGCCAATGGCGTCTTGGCGACAGTCAGGCTCAGAGGTATCATAGCGCTTTCCTCAGGTAATGGCGGCCGTTGCCATGGCTACAGGCAGTGTGCGCTCTCCGTCACGTCCCTACCCCGGCTCGGCCAATGGCAGGCGGGGGGCAGCGGCTGGGCGGGACTCCTCAGCTCGCTCCGTGTGGAAAAGACGGTTTCGGGTGCAAAAGTTTGTATTATTTTCCTCCTCCGGACGTCAGAGATGCCCAGTGAGGGAGAAGCCGCCGCCGCTACTGCCGGTCTCCGGCCTAAACTCTCCGCCATAGCCGCTGACGGGCCGCCACTCCTCTTTCCTTCGACCTTCGCCCCCCAGCACGGGCTGATAACGAACCAAGATGTGGGAGTCCAACCGAGTGCGGCTGCTATGCATGCTAAGCCTGACCTTCGTGTTTTTCGTGGTGGAGGTGGTGATCAGCCGGTTGACCGGCTCCCTGGCTATGCTCTCCGACTCCTTCCACATGCTGTCCGACGTCATCGCCCTGTCGGTCGGCCTGATCGCTGTGCGCTTCGCCCAGAAGACCCGCTCCACCGACAAGAACACCTTCGGCTGGATCCGGGCCGGGGTGATGGGGGCCCTGGTTAATGCCATCTTCCTCACCGCCCTGTGCTTCACCATCGTGCTGGAGGCCATCGAGCGCTTCACCGAGCCGCAGGCCATCGAGCAGCCGCTGGTGGTGATAGGCGTCGGGGCCGGCGGACTCATCATCAACCTCTTCGGCCTGTGCATGTTCCGGGACAGCGCCGGGCACGGGCACTCCCACGGAGGGGGAGGCGGCGGCCACGGGCACTCGCACGGGGGGAAGAAGAACCTCCGTGGACGGGAGAAATCGCCCGGAGAGGGGGCCGCCCTGGACCGGGAGGAGACCAACAACCTGGTGGAGAACTGTGCCAACGGGCCCGCGGTGGAGGTGGTGCCGGGCAAGCACGGTGAGGATGACGGCGGGGGGGCCTATGATAGGTGACGGCAAGGTGCCCGTGTGAAATGCTTTGGGTGGAAGCTGCTCCTGATTGGCCTGCTACTTCTACATCATTGGCACCATCTGGATCAGCTTCACTGGGGATAGAGAATGACAGCTGTCATCTGAAGCTTCTCACATAGGTATCTTGCTGTGACAGGTTAAAGGAGAGCTCCAGAAATGATCATTGAAAAGGACATCTGGAGGTAAGGTGTCCCTGGTAAATTGTCCCCAATGATCGCTGAAGAGGCTCGCCAGTTTCCAAGGTGTCCCTGGTAGCAATTCCGGCGAGTTGTCACCGGCGGCAAGTATCTGTAAGGGTGACATCTCCCTCTGTTTCCTGGATATGGCTCTCTGAAGAGCAAATCATTACCGCATGCTCCCGGTCCCTGTTATTGTCAATGGAACTGGTTCCCGAAATGGAGGTCTATAGGGCCGCCATTGTGGAGACTCATTCCATTGAAATAATGGGGAGCGGAAGGGCTGAGCCAACCGTATCAGGGGAAGGACAGAACATGGGAATGTGCCATTAACATCTTTCACTTCCCGCTCTCAGTCCATCTAATGGGAATTCCTGGAGCTCTCCTTTATCCCTATCCCATGAATGGCTGTGACATGGCAGGGTCTCCGGAAGCTGGTCCACAGTCTGGTTGTGTGATCTCTGAGGTCTACCCATAGCTGTGTGGTGCAATGGTCTACCTGATTGGGTAGAACATCAATGGATTGATCAGGTAGGCCTGGCTCTTGGGCTCACCACACACATTACAATCTTCCTACAGTCAACAACATTCGATTTACCAAAACTAATATGAGGACACGCCTAAACTAGCCAATTGGCTGGCCCCATAATACATCGCTGTTGGTGGATCTAAAGGAGATTGTAACATGCGTGGTGAGCTTTAGGCCTCATTCACATGAGAAACGGTCGGCACGTACAGCTCTGTGCTGTGTGCAGGGACGTATCGGGCAGCTCCCGGGAAGGACAGGTGCTGCGTGTGATTAGTACGCGGCCCCTGTCTTTCTCTATGGGAGTATGCCACCTTACACTTACCTCAAGTGCGGGTGTCCCGGCTCGGACGCAGACAGGATCCATCCTGTCAGCGTACGAGTACGGACACCCGCATGGACGTGTAGGGTGGAGTGCGGCCGCATATTACCATAGAGAAGGACAGGAGCCGCGTACTAATCACACGCAGCACCTGTCCTTCCCGGGAGCTGCCCATCCAGCTGTACGTGCCGGCCTTTTCTCGTGTGAATGAGGCCTTAAGATAACTGTACGTGTTACAATCCTTTGTAAAGTCTCCTTTAGATTGACCAAATGTAACAAGTACCCGCTTAAACTATCCATTCAATGTGGAGCCATTCAGGAAGACCCTTGTACTACATAGTAATTGGAGGATCGAAGGGCTCAGGCCCATCAGCCCCCTTGGGCAGCAATTGCCTAGTGCAAAGACATGGTAGAAAGCCGATATAGGGCTGGTTTACACCAGTGTGCGTTGTGACCATACATCTTGTCTCTGCACATCTGCCACGGAGAGTGGAATAAAGTGTGTGTGTCCCCCCCCCCCCATGTTTACATGTTAAGTTCTGGAGAGTAGAGAGTTTTGGCCCAGAATATAGTCGGATTTAATGGTGTGGCCAGGTCAGTAGTAAAAGCCAGAGAGTCCATAAGGATCTAATGGCAACAAAATCATCCAGTCTGCCAGCGAAGAACCCTTATTAAGGGCCAGCGATCATGTATCATCACCTCCTTGGATCAATAGGAGAGCTCAGTGACTGATCTCTCTCATGGTAACCCAGTTCTGACTTCTCTTTGGAATGTTGATGGCTGTGTTATGGAAGGTCCTTCAGATGTAATAAATGGAAGAATCGGGCATTACCTGATGGCAGCCAATCATCTTTACTTTTACTGTAGTGATCAGTTTAGTTGTGATTGATTTATGGTGTACCCTTACATCTTCATTTGCATTGTTTTATTGAATAGTTCTGCACACATACATGAGCAACTATGGGGCCACTTCTCGCTCATCTCCTGAGTATTTCATAATGAATAACAACTTAAAGCCGCACTCCGGGCAAACTATGAATAAGGGTGTTCTGACCCCCTCGCTGTATACTGTGTAGCATGGGATTTAGAAAAGGCTGCTTCTCAGATGATTTCATCTTCCTGTCAGTGACCATATTTCGGAGGGCCCCATAGACGGTGTGATATTTATCTTACTGGGGCCGCTTAGTGTCCGCTCCCTTTTTAAATTTGCCGATGTAGACGTTTTCTGACTCGCTACTGTACATGTCTCTCCAGATAAGCAACTAGAAATGACACATCAGCTATTGTCACTTCTGGCACACGGTGACCTTATTAACGTTCACTGAAAACCCATTTGTGACTATGACCTTCCCTAATTGGATAAAACAAGCCTGACCTTTTAAAAAAACAAAAACTCAAAGAATTACACAAAAACTACCCTTGTCGTGCCCCCTTCCCACTGCAAGTGTAAGCCTATGGGTAGGGTTATAAGTTGTAATGCTGGTCCCCAAAGCAGGGTGAAAACACTTGCTATATTGTGTCCATGGACTAACTGTGTTGTTACCCTAGGACAGTACTAAAGAACACCTCCCTTTCTTCTCCATAACATGCAGTGGAGGGTTTCTGTAGTCCTCAGATGGGAATATTGTAACTGTTTATATTGCAGCATGGGATGTTTTTTAGCTGACTAGATTTCTGGCAGGAACTACAGGTATTCTTTGGCGTTTTTACCTAGTGTAGTCCTAGAGATTTCTTTTTACATTTCTTTGACATCATTATACATTTTCTTGCTGTCTCAAGGCTCCTTCACCCAGCACATTGGGGTAAAGTTCGTTCAAAACGCACTCAATATCGCAACACAGCATGCATAAAATGTTCCTGCATTGAGGTGCGTTACATGTCATTATGAATGGGTAGTCTAATGCTGTGTGCCTGAATGCATGGAAAAGTGTCTTCTGTCATGGTGTGAAGGACAGAGTGATGGTGTGAAGGACTGAGTGACAGAGACTATCTAGTGACACCCATTACCTGTCGCTCAATCCTGTTTCGTAGCCCTCAGGACTCCTGACAGGTTAGTAACTTCCACAAATGAAGTGAGAGTCATGACTCTGGTAGTAGAGAGGAAGATAGTGGGAGTGTCCCTGACAGCCAGGCCAAGAACGCAGCGTCTAGGTGACGCCGGCTGTCATACACACTGAAAATGACTCGGCACTAATGAGCTGTATGGAAACTTCAGGTGGAGACTGTGAAGGAAAAGAATTGCTAGGACTGAGGTTAAAGGAAATGGGGAAACTTAAACTGGCCATACACCTAGAGATTATCTGCAGACTTTCTAAGGTCAGATGGAAAAAGTGCTACAGATTCCTCCATCTGCGCTAAACTGTGGGTGGAGGAATCTCTCACTGGGCCAAGCTTCAGTATCTTGCTAGTCTGCCCCGCTGGCTGCCAAAATACCTGAACAATCTGATTGGATGCAGGCATTGTTCAGGTGCTTTGAGAGCCAGCGGGGCCGAAGATACTGAAGATTGGCTCAGTGGGACTTTCCTCCATAAACAGTTTAGCGTAGTTGGAGGAATCTGTAGCACTTTTTCCATCTGACCCTAGAAAATCTGCAGATAATCTCTAGGTGTATGGCCTGCTTTAGGCCACTGAACAAAGGTGAGAATGCAGTTCAAGGAATATATGCTACATAAGCTTTGAGAACAATCCTCTACTGCCCAGAACTATCTGGAAACGGGATGTTACGATGTGTAATGGGTACAGCTACATTACAGGTACAGCTACATTGAAGAAATTCCCTTCTAGAGCTGATCACTTGCCAATCTGTCATATGAAGACTGCATAGCAATGCACTTGTGTGCAGCGCTGCCTTTGATGCTTATTCTGGGTTCACACTACTGCTGCAACAACTAATCGGTTATGAGATAGTTGGCAGAGCGAGAGAGAATTTTTTTAATCAACCAATCGATTAATGGAAAATAATAATTGGGCAACTAATCGATTTAAAATATTAGTTTGCTGCAGCCCTAGTTCACACTGTTATGCTGCGATAATGCACTCACATTAACATGCATTGCCTTCCTTGGGCTGTCTTCGTTCATTTGAATAGGCTACCTGCAGCACCAAACTTTGTAAAGGTGCCCATACACCGTACGAATATCGCCCGATATTCGTACAGTGTATGGGCAGTGTACAACCGCAAATACTGTACAATCAATCGACTTTTGACTATCCAGCAGGTTAGAAAACTTTGGTCGATCGTACGATTTTCGCAAGGTTCGTGGCGTTTCCGTACGTCAAAATTAGTACGATTTACACTGCACATGCGAAGATAACGTGCGGTCCATTACCGCAATTCGTCCAGGTGCTTTCTTTTAATTACCACTGATCCATTGGGCCGCCGTACGAAAATTTTCGTCCGATGATCGCAGCTTAACACAGCGCACTAGAACGCTTGGTAGTGTATTACAATGCTTTGCGGTGTGCTGCAATTCACATCCATTGGTTAGGTGCGTTAAGTTGCCTTTAAGAATGATTGATTTGTACCCCAGCACAGCAACGTGCAACACGCACCTTTTTCACGTGTTGTGATATCGAGTGACTTCCCGCAGCACAAAGTTGTGAATGGAGGCTTGGTGTTTGCGCTCCTTCTCTAGATATTACTTGAACTATGCATGTGATCATCTGTCCTGGTTACACAACACTCGTTCCAGCATTAGTCATGTCACGGCTATTATTCTTCAAAAACCGTGTGCAGAAAGCCAAGCAGTGTGCACAGAACGGGTAGCAGCCTATCGGGCTTTTCCTGGTGGCATTTCTCAGATTGTGCAATTTTCCTTATTCCAGGAAATAATGCATCGAGATCCAGTATGCATAGTCATTCCATAAAATGTAAAGGTTTTACAGCTGAACTTTGAACTAGCAAATATGCACCCTTTGTTCCGCTCACCTGAAGGTCCCTTCAATAGAAGTATTACTCGCCTCCTCACATTTCTCATCTTCCTTCTGTTGAAGCGTTGCAGCCTCTGTCAGATGTTTTAGCATGCAATACTTCCGGGACAGTCGGATTACTGTTTCCCCCTGGCCATATCCTTTGTCACTGCTGTGTCCTGTATTGGTGTACGGCAGGGGTGTCAAATCCAAACGTACTAAGGGCCACGCCAAGGGTTGTGAATAAAATCAGTAGAGCTGCAGCTAACGATTATTTTCAAAATCGATTAGGTAGCCGATTATTAAGTTCGATTAATCGGATAAACAATAAAAAATCAGGGGCTGGACATAAAGAAGAAAAAAAAAAATGAACCCTGCTGCTTGCCGTGGTACAAAGCTCACTAATCCTATGACAGTCTTGTGTGTGAGGGCACTACAAGGGGCAGCAATCCCTGACCAATTATGTCCTCACACACAGCACTGTCATATAATGGACAGGGACTGCTGACACTTGTAGTGCCTTCCCACAGTCCCGGATACACCCAGCAGGACTTACCAGGAGCTGCTGAGACCAGAGGCAGAGGAATGCACTGGCGGAGTAAAAAAAAAAACGAACCTTGGTGAGCCGCTTCTGGACCACGGGCCTTGTAATTGACGTATGTGGTGTTGGGGGTCGGAGGAAAGAACTGCAGCATGGCGGGGGACACAATGTGAAATGCTGAAGGGTCTGACTGAGACTAGGGCTGCAGCTAACGATTATTTTCATAATCGATTAGTTAGCCGAATAATCGGCTAGGATTACAAAATAATACTGTCATTTATATAAAATGCACAAATGCAGCTTTGCAGACATAAAGTTTACTTCAGAATAAAACAGTATGCACATTGTTTGCAATCGCACTGCACTGGAACGCAGGGCATTGCAATACCACGCATTCCAGTGCGGGCTATCACACTGCTGACAGGAGGTGCATTTGGTATCCATTAAAGGCAGAACTGGGGCGGGCAGAGGAAGAACGGGCCAGGGAAGATGAGACACGAAACGGCTGCTGAGGTGGGGGGGCAGCGGGGGATTGCACAATCACAGCGGTCTCTCCTCCCCTCTGGTTCTGGCTGCAGTAGTCTAAAAAGCCAGCACGGTCGGGGAGGAGAGCTGAGAAGCAGAGCGGTGGCTGCAACTAATCGTAAAACAACTGATTGATGATGAGAATCGTTGCCAACTATTCTCATCGATTATAATCGATTTAATCGATTAATTGTTGCAGCTCCGTCAGCAGCTTTTGGAATGAAGGGACGGTTGGAGACAGAGGAATATAGTAACTCCTACTATTGCAGGGACCTGTCTAGTTTTATTTATTGGCAAGGACCCTCCTTTTTTTTTCTTCCCCAAAAACTTCTTTACCAATTTTTGTGTGAAATATACATTTTAGGGTCATGTTGAGGAAACAGAAACCATACATGTCAAGTCTTAAAATTGCATGTGCCCTTGGAATCGCAAAAAACTACAATACTCAAAATTGGCCATAGGCGATAAGCAGTAAAAGCTTTTACCGCTCATCAGTTAGGTGTTCACAGTGATTGATGGTCCTAGAACTCCAACAGTCGCGATGATATGTAATGTGTGGCTTAACCCTTTCGCTGCCAAGCCCTCCAGAACATTTTTCAAATCAGCTGGCCAAGCCATATCTTTTGCTTTTCTTTTTCGTTCTTCACTTTATTTGTATCACATAGGAAACTAACACAGATACAGTGACAGGTCCTCCTATATAGAGACATCAGGGGTCTATTAGACCCCTAAATATCACCTATGGAACCCAAAGAAGCCTATGAAGCAGAATCTGCTTCACCAGCTTCTTCTCCGGCTAAATGAAGAAAATGACAGGCTGAATCCGTAAGTGATGTAATTCACATCACTTCTACATTCAGTGATCGGAGGGAAGATCAGCCGGTATAAGGTGTGCTGATCTCCCTCTGATCCAGCACAGCCCAGGAAAGCTGGTGGTGGTAGAAGAGCCTGTATGCGTCCCACACACTTTCCCGCACAATACTAGCGATTGGGCGGCTCTATAGCCACCCCTAATGCTTATGTATCAAACTTTCCTGAGAGGGGGCAGAAAAGGACATTTATAAATTCCCACCCGCTGTTAGGAGTTGTGTAGAAAAAGAAAAAAAATTCTCCCAGGCCCGTTGACAGTACTATAAATGAGCACATCTGTGTAATAAGTGAGTCTGTGTATACGGTAACAGCTGAGACCTAGCTTCGTACATTGATTTTTCAGTATGCTCCTGGGGCTCCCACAATCACGGCAGTGCTGGAAGGATTGCCAAGGAACACACAGTCTAGGCTCAACTGCCAAGAATGTTCCCGTCAATTCTTTGGTTACACTCCGTCTATAACCATTTCCTAGTTGGTGTTTCCCTTCTTGGCATCCTGTGGTAAACCATAGTTATAATTAAATGTGTCCCCGCAGTCAAAGTAATTGTGTTAGTGAATTACAGCCATTGTACTGGAAAAAAATCTCAATCTAAAAAAATCCGTATTGATCACACATCACTGGCATATGTATCGCAACCTACACATACTGGGGGTCCCTGTACTTGGGGTGTATAGGGGAAAAAACTATTTACAACATTTAGAATACTACTGATTTAAACAAAATGTTACGCAAGAAACTAAAATAATTTGTACCCATTTCTCTGTTTTATTTCATAAAATATTTTCAGGGGATTTGTAAAAACAAATAGTTGGTGCGAATAGCAAAATTTGGTCTGATCATTATGTCTTGAATAAGCCTTGGATATTAAAGTGTGAAACGAGTTCCATTAAATGATGATGAATATTAAAGGAGAACTATGAGGTGAATGATTTTCACTCATCCTCCTAGTTCGAGCCGACGTGTAACAATGAAACTGTCGCACGTCGGCTCAAAAGCTCAGGAAGTCAGTGAACACATAACCGTCGCTGGCTCACTTCTCGATCATGTCACTGCAGAGAGCCGTGACTGTGACTTAGGCTCCCTGCAGGGATTCCCCCCTCCTCTGTCCGATCCTCCAGCGCTGACTGGAGGAACGAATGGGGGAGGGGACGGGTACAGCTGGCTCTGCCTCTAGATAGGCTGTCAAATCACGCAGCTGGGTGGATCTCAACAGTAATGTCGGGATCCATCCTTGTTACGGCAGTCTCGGTATACTGAGCTTTGAGTGACAGGAGGACGCTAGTTTATGTCCTCCCGTGATCCTGAGTAGAACTATGGGGAAAAAACACTTACCCCATAGTTCTCCTTTAACCGAGCAGTAAAACCTTTCTAATGAGCACTATTAGGTCTGGAAAACTGACTTTGGTAACTGTATTGCCATTTCAGAAAAGTTGCACCCTCTGTGGGGGCACCTTGTTCTTTATGGAGTAATGTATTCTTCGGAGTTCTGTCCCTCATATTCCAATAAGGTTCAGTTACAGCTCTAAAAGTTTGTATCTGATTGGTATTTGCGGGGAAATGACCTCAATGCTTAGAAAAACCCATTGATGCATCAGGTTCATAGTGGACTATATGTGTGCGCCCCCATTTGTCAGCACACTAGACATGAGCAGGCGCAACAATTCCGGCACCAAAACAGATTTGCTAAAATGATCAGTTTTGACTTTTTCTCATAAGCAAATAGTTAAACCCTCGGTCTGCTCCCTCCAAAACGTGTACATTGGCAGGTAGGAAAGGATCGTGGAAGTTTCCTTTTTTGGTTTTATTTCTGAAGTTTATTTTTGTAGTGCAATAACTTTTAATTGCTCTGATTAAGCCAGAGCCAAATGACAGACTGTTGTCTCAAAGCAGCATTTCCTCGAAATATCTGTTCAGCTGCTAGCCGACCGATCTAAAACAATTTGTAAATTAAAAATAAAATCTGCATTTGGTAGTGGATGTAAATTCCAAAGCTTGTGCCATTTCCAGGCAGCAATAATAGTGTGTACATGGCTGATTATCCCTCCCCTGACCATCTGTCAGAGAGAGATTTGTCAATGTCATCAGTTTTATTATAACTTTTTATACCAGTTACCAGGCTAGCTCCACTCTGAATATTTTCCTTTTTTATTTTCAGGTTGCTTTATTGTTGGCAGAGTCAATCACAAATTTGCTTTTATTGGTTATAGTGCGTTTTCCATGGTAGAATAAATGCCAGTCATCAAGTCATCCCTTGGCGACCAGGATGTCCTACCCAGTGCTGGGTGGACCTTTCCTGCTAGGTTACTGGTCATGTTTCCATTTGCAGTGCCTGCTATTCTGCCAGTCCAGCTGCTGTGGGTGGATAAGACTTGCATACATCAAGTCAAGCTGATTTGTTGCTGTTGCTCTTCCCTATATATTGGGAAGATTTTTGCCATCCAGCCTAGTGCTATTTGCAATATGAAGGCACATGACAAAGTTAAAACTTGCCAATTTAATATTTTCTTGAAATGGTGTTCTTCCTTACTGATGCCAGGTCCTGGAGCTGCTCTGTTCTAATGACTGAGCCACCCAGGCTCTGACTCCTATCATGAATATGTAGATTTCTGTTTGTTCCTAGGTCTATGAATCCACTGGGATTGACAGAAAAAGTCTTTTTAGAGGACCTTACACAAGAGCTTTGTAGGTATGAGACAGCCATTCTACTAGGCATCAACACGACTAATTGTTTGGGACTTCCCCCTCAAACCCTGGAGTTACAAGGCAGGGAGCGATGCTTATTACTCCACCAGAAAAGGTGCCGATAGGTTATGCCAGAGATGGTGATAAGGAGACAAGAGGACTGTAGTGGGAACTTGGAAGGTGGAGAGGGGCAGCAGGTTGTGCAGGGAGGGGAACTGACGTGACGGGTGAAGGACGCTGAGACCTTCGGTGGAGATTGATAACCGAGGGGACGGGGGAAGAGGATGATGTTGCTGGGGCCCGTAGTAGATCCCATCGCACTCCTGACTGGATAAAGCCCAAACAGAAATTGGGGGGTGTTGACGGTGACTGCGGATGCCTCCGCACTTCAAACGTAACAAACTGTAAAGTCACTAGCACTCCGTTGCAAATAACAGTTAATCTTTTATTGACTGACTATCGTGATGTCACATAAACAAAGCGACGTTTCGGAACCTAGCGGTCCCTTCTTCAGGCAAACAAAAAATGGTTTGTTGGAGTATAAAGAGGACGCATCTAAGGATTTGTACTTTATCTTTTTATTACACTATAGTTCTTGGGCTTTGATGAGCTTTAAATGTAGAGCGTCGGTCATTTTGCATTGTACAATTGTTTTTTTTTTTTCATTTGTGATTTTAAAGCAGTCAACTCACCTTTTTTGCTTTTTTCTTTTTCTTTTTTTTCTTTTTTTTTTCTGTTTGTTCTTAATAGATGCTTTGGCAGACAACAAAGTGGAACACAGACTGAATGGGAATGTGCAGAGCAACATGGCAGATATTAATGAGGATGGTTCTGAGCTCAACATGCGAGGAGTGTTCTTACACGTTCTTGGTGACGCGTTGGGTTCAGTCATCGTGGTGGTCAATGCTTTGATATTCTACTTTGTTTTTAACCCCTGTCCACCCGATGGACAGTGCTTCAACCCTTGCGTGCATGATCACTGTTCCGACCACCCAGAAGTGAATCGCACCTCGGCAGCACTCAACGAAAGCGCAGAACACCCGGAGGTTAAGATCGCTGGCCCATGTTGGGTTCTTTACCTCGATCCTTCTTTGTGTGTGATCATGGTATGTATATTGCTCTACACAACCTATCCACTCCTCAAAGAGTCTGCCCTGATCCTTCTACAGACCGTCCCTAAACAAATTGACATCTCCTCCCTCAAACAAAAGCTCAAAAGCCTGGAGGGCGTGGAAGCCGTTCATGAGCTGCACGTTTGGCAGTTGGCCGAAAGCCGAATCATTGCCACCGCTCATATAAAATGCCAAGATCCCACCGCTTACATGGATGTGGCCAAGCGGATTAAGGACTTCTTCCACGACGAAGGAATCCACGCCACAACTATCCAGCCGGAATTTTCCAGCGTCGAATCTGGCTCTAGAATATCCCTATGCGAACTCTCTTGCAGAACTCAATGCGCTCCCAAACAATGCTGCGGAAACCCGGAAAAGAGCATGGCGACGCGAAAGTCCAGCAGCGGAGCGGCCATCTTGGGAATGATCAGTGAATCTCCTGAGCACAAAACAAAGAGGACTTTGGCTTCCGAGAAGTCTGTTAATGAACTGAAAATAGACGTAGACACTGCGATCTGAACAGCTCTTGCCAATTTAACAAAAAAAGCAATGGCTACAGCCAGGGGAAGACACAAAGGGAAGTATGGTTTCTTCAGAAGACTCCCTTCCCAAACCTGCAGTTTGGCAATATTGATCTATTGTCATGACTGTACACATAGACTAGTTTTCAGTTGCTTTCTGTTCAAAATTTGTGTTGTCATAACAAAAAGAACGTTTAAGTTTTTGATTATATAAATATTCTAAGTAATGTCAATGTTACAGTTTATTTTTCTTTCATCCAGGACATTTGCAATGCTGAAAGCAATGTCATGTATATTTCATTTTATCAAATGCTATTAGGGATTTTTATTTCTTGGGGTTTCTTTTAACCTTCAGATGACTTTGAGCTATTGGATTATACATGATTTTATTTGACCTTTTTTTCATTTTTTTTTATGTATGTGCGAGCAAAAAAAAAAAGCATCTGGTACAGATCTACAATTCATGCACATGCCTTCATTTTTGTCTTTTAAATGCTGCAAATAAAGAAACCCAGTGAGCTCTTAAAGGAGAAGTATGAGGTGAGTGATTCTCACTCAACCTCATAGTTAGAGCCGACCTGTGACAAAGAAGCTGTCACTGGTCGGCTCGATCGATCGGGAAGAGAGCGAACGTATACCGTTGCTCGCTCACTTGCTGATCATCTCCCTGCAGAGAGCTGTGACTGACTGTCACGGCTCCCAGCAGGGATTCCCTCGCCGATCCTCCAGCGCTGAGTGGAGAAACAGACTGGGGTGGGGGTGGGCACAGCTGGCTCTGCCTCTAGATAGGCAGAGCCAGCTGTCACTCACGCAGCTGGGTGGCTCTCAACAGTATTGTAGCTGTAGCTTGCTATATACTGAGCTTTGGGTCACGGCAGGAGGTTAGTATATATCCTCACCTGACCCTTAAGAGAACTATGGGATAAAAAGGTTACCACGTAGTTCTCTTTTTAACTTCTGCTATGAGTTGACAATGCTGCATCTGCGGTGCTGAAATACCAAGCAGTGTGGTCAACCCAGCCTGAAGTCTTCCCTTCTGGACTACAGCACTTTCCCATATTCTCTCCATGACGTAAGCGAGAAGACAACACTGCTCGGGATTTCAGTGCAGCGGAGGCGGCATGATCGGCCAACAACAGAACTCAGAACACACTGGATTTCAGGATGATCAGTAAGTATATATTTTTTATTTGCAGTGTTTATAAAGAAGACAAAACTTGGGATAATGAATGAATGAAATTAAGTGATGTACTGAATGTTGTGGGATTTTCTTTTTCCTTTATTATTTTGCTTTGACTTACACTTTTAGTACACATTGTTTATCCATCGACCATTATCTCCTTTTGCCATGGGATGCCACAACTTTGTTGTGCTCTCCATTCCATGTTATCCAGTTAGCAGCTTTGGGTTATTCCAGGCAGCAAAACTTAAATACTTCTGTTTGATTTCAGATACATGACCACAAAGTACAGGTCAAATCTAGCAAGGGAGTGCAATGGGGCTGATGTATGAAAGGTATTCCAAAAGGAAAATTGTATTGTCTTTCTTTGCCATTGCAACCACTAAGAATGCTTAAAGTGACATTAAACCCTCAGATTTTTTTTAACATAAACCAATACTGTAATGTGTGCCTTACTGTAATCCATGGTTGTTTCCCTTCTCTTTGCTGCTCTTCCTTTTAAATCTGTATGTGTTCTCATGCTGGGCAGAACTTCTGCTTTGCAGCAGACTGCCTTGTCTCAGGAATGGATACACGATGTCTGTGTATAGGTTTGCAACCTGAGCCAGCACTACAGGAAGAGGCACTCAGCTGAAAAGGGAAGTTCTCCCCAAGCATGAGAAGACATGAGGATTTAAAAGGAAGAGCAGCAAAGAGAAGGTAAACAACCATGGATTATAGTAAGGCACACATTACAGTATTGGTTTATGTTAAAAAAAATCTGAGGGTTTAATGTCACTTTAAGTCTGTCATGGACTGTGGAGATGACACTTGGAAACTGATAGGTTGCTGCAGGTATGAAGAAATCTTCTAGTGCACTTTTCATACATCGGCCACAATGTCAGAATTCCAAGACTGCGTGTATGTGGTGATAAATGTCATCTAAAAGCAAACCCTTTGTATAATTAGGCTCCTCTTGATATTTTAAAGCAGAATTCCAGGTAAACTGCTAAATACACAGTTACATATATGTGAGCTGTTCTACTTGTTGACCAGTTTTGTGCTGCATGACCCCCGTCTCCTTCTTTAGCTGCAGTCAGGATATATAGTGCTGACAATTTTACGCAGCACTTTACATCAGTCCCTGCCTTCAAGGAGCTAATTCACTATTACACACGCATACTAGGACCAACCTAGACAGGAACCAATTAACCTTCCAGCATGTCTTTGGCGTGTGGGAGGAAACCCAGTGTACCCGGAGGAACCCCATGCAAGCACAGAGAGAACATGCAAACTTCTTGCCGATAGTAACTGGGATTTGAACCGGGACCCCAGTACTGTACTTCTTGCACAATGAATCAGCAGTGTGATGATGGGCAATCTGGAGGCAGAGAGGTCATATGGTAAATAGTGTTGCTTGCATGTATCGCAAGAACGGCAGAGCAGAATATTTTGTCTTTCAGGTCACAGAAATTTATTTGAACTGTTTAGCTGTTTGCCTGGAGTTCCGCTTATATACCCTTTTGGACAAATCCCAGAAGCCAGGTCGCCAGTGCTCCCTAAAATTTACAGCCGCTACCTAACTTTTGAGCTTTTCACTAATTGTCAATGAAGTTTGCTTGTAAAGAAAAATCCTGCTAGCTCCTGAGTCAATATCAATTTGTCCACCCCTGCGCTTGTCAGACATTGACAGTCGTCTGGAGACTCTGAGAAGCTTTGTTTTAAAATCTCAGATAATTCCCTTTGTCTTGGAAACGAGGGAAGCTTGTCACATTGGCTCTTATAGCACTTTTGCAGTGTCTGCGAATGTTTCGCTCGGACTCCTCAAACTCAGTACAGCTCGTGGACATGGCAGCATCTGGGAAAACAAAGCTTTTCTTATAAATTCCAAATAATGTTCATTACAAAATAAATCAATACTTCTAAACTGGAATCCCTGTGCACCTAATTTATGCAATAACATTCATTTTTATTGTACAAGTTTTTTTGTTTAGTTTTTTTGCACATTGGTACTGGGTTGTTCTTCCACAGTACAATAGAATGTCGAGATCCTGTGTGAACGATTGTAAATGTCCTGGTTTAGGATTTTCCGTTCTAAGCACTTGCATGTCACCGCAAGGCTGTTGAAATGACCAAACTGCAAAGGCACACTGAAGTAAGACTTCAAGGGGAGCTCCACTAAGAAGGGAACAACGGGATGAATGGGGTGTGTGTAGGGTCACCCATAACTCCATTTTAAAGTTTCGGTCCAAGCAATTTATTGCCTTGTTGCTCTCTCAGCGTAGGTGTTGGGATCCCCCCCGATGTATCATTCACAGTACAAGCAGTTTTAAGCATTTTTTTTTTTTTTAATGTCATTTCCGGTGCTGGTAAATTGTTTGGAACTGTGTTTGCTGTGAATGCTATGACATGTATGCCAGTGCTTTAACATTAACGCATGTCATTGGTGGGCATTTTGAAGCACTGCTAGTGTGAACGGTGCCCACTGTGGGTCTGACATCTAGTGGAGACAGAGATGCAGTGTGATAGATCTTGGAAACTCTCAACAAAAATGGGGTTACGATTGCAAAGCAGAAGCCAATCCAAATGAATGAGGGGAGG
>NW_017306269.1:3748137-3748893 GCF_000935625.1 Nanorana parkeri
AGACTTCTGCTGTGTGCTCTATTTAATATACTCACTCTACCTCCATTTAGTGGGTTGGTCCTTTTTTTTATTGGATTTAGGATTGAATTTGTGCATCACCAAAGCTGACTTAAAGTGCAACAGTCACTTTGTATATTTTAGATGTACACCATCTTAACACAACATTGTTAAGGTATATAATGCCGTGGGTACTGGGGCATTGTAATTCCGGTTGGGCAACCCTTGAAGCTGTGGCTGATCCACATCTCTACATGTCCCTTTACACGGCATGTTGAGACATCTAGTCCCACAACACTCAAAGCAATGCATGTTGCCCTTCTCTGGTTTTGACATGTGAGCTGCTTCAAAAAAAAAAACTCCATTGTTGTATCAATGGGCACCACTGACTTCCTCTCTCTGCTGTGTTCAGGTTTCTTATTCTGCTTTAAGTCTAAAGTTCATGAATGTAAGCGACTATTGTCACATCATCAGCACACTTTGTGTATTGAACGCACATCTTTTCAGAAGAACTTACATTTGTAATAGTCTTTTTGCAGCCCTTTTGGATATACCATTTTATAAACTACTTGAATGCAATTTTCCTTGAGTAGTTGCTGCATAAATCAACAGAACAAGTAGCCTAGTTTTTCAGAATATCCTTTGCAGACTTGTGTGAGCTATTTGGGGAATGTCGTCTAGCCTGTTTTTCTCTTTCATTTGGCTGTACAGTACTTTATATAGCTTATTTATGTATGTAATATTTTACTAATAGCACAG
>NW_017306269.1:3748940-3754739 GCF_000935625.1 Nanorana parkeri
TGAAAGTTCTGTGTGTAGCCATTATGGCCAATAACACTTGCACTTGTAATTGCAGACGTTTTCAGGACCAATTAAACATGGGGAGCGCCTACAGAGTTGTGTGTCTCTTATTTTCTGGTAACTTTGTGTAATTACCTGGAAATTCGCTGATCAACCATAACATGACCACTGAGAGGAAGTGAATTGCAATGCAGTGTGATGCTTTGGGCAATGTTTATTCAGTACAGGTATTTATAGCGCCGGCAGTTTATGCAGAGCTTTACATAGTGCACATTCACCTCACTCCCTACCCTCAAGGAGCTTACAATCTAAGGTCCCCATCTCACATGCATACATATGAGGCCAATTAAGACAGGAGCCAATTAACCTACCAGCATGTCTTTGGAGTGTGGGAGGAAACCGGAGTACCCGCAGGAAGCCCACACAAGCACAGGGAGAACATGCAAACTCCTTGCAGATAGTGACCTGGCTGGGATTGGAAGCAGGATCTCCTAATGCTTCAAGGCAGAAGTGCTGCTACTTGGGTCCTGCCATTCACATGGATATCTGTAAAAAATAAGTCAAGGCAACTGGACTTGCTGTATTTTTCTTGAAGACGTTTCACTGGACATCCAACCAGCTTTCTTAACCACTTCAAGACCAGGTGTTTAGACCCCCTTCCTGGCCAGGCCATTTTTCAGTATTCAGAGTATTCAGCGCTGCGGTACTTTGACTGTAGTTTATTCCGTCATGCAGCCGTTTTTTTACTACGGCCGGCCTGGAGGTGGTTAATTCAGAATGATTTGTACAAAAAGTATCTGTCAATAAATATGGTGAAAGTTGTTCCAATCCACATGATCCGTTAGTCGCAACCAGGTGTTGATCGCATTTGCATAATTGGAGCCTAGGAGGTGTTAAATAGCATTGTATGTGGCACACAATAGATGACTCACCAGCCCCCCCCCATCCCCATTCAAGCTTGACTTCTCCATTTTTACATTAAATAACCTCTTTCACACCTCTTTTAAACCAGTGCTCCTCCCTGTCCAGGATGCATACTTGACTGTCTTCAAAGGAGTGACCTTTTTCCTTGGTGTAGGTATACTGCCAAATCCTGACCAGAGGGTTTTGTTCTTCTATGCTGTGCAATGTGCTGGTGTAGCTATTGTTTTGTTTCACCGACATACAATTCTGAGCACTCCTCACTGCACTGGACTGCATACACAATATTGTTCATCTTGTGTTTTGGCGTTGGGTCTTTTGGGTGAACCAGTTGTTGCCTCAGTGTATTGGTGGGTGTAAAGCAGACAGGGATTTGATGTTCTTTAAAAACCCTTCTGAGTTTCTCAGACACCCCAGCTACATATGGGATGACCAAATTCTTCCGTTTGTCATGCTTTTCACCCTCACTGTTACTCTTGGCCTTCTTTCCTATTCTTTCTGTTTTGACAAAAGCCCAGCCTGGTTACCCGCAAGTTTTAAGGGCCCCCCTGAGGTGTTTGAATTCCTTCATCTTGGCCTGGCCTCTGTTCTGGTGGGAATTTTCTCCGCCCGGTGGTGTAGAGTCCTGATGACTCCCACTTTGTGGTCTAGAGGGTGTTGGGAGTCAAATAGCAGGTACTGGTCCGTGTGTGTTGGTTTTTCGGTAGACATCTATTTCCAGCAGTCCAGCAAGTCCAGTGGCCTTGACTTATTTTTTACAGATATACCATGACCTGGATGAATGAGAACCTTCACAGACATTCATGTGAATGTTACTTTGACACGTACCACCTACCTAAACATTGTTGCTGGCCAAGTACCCCCCTTCATGTAAATGGTATTCCCTGATGGTGGTGACCTCTTTCAGCAGGATAACGCTCTCTGCCACGTTACAAAAAATGGTTCCAGAATGGCTTGAGGTACATTGCACAGAGTTCAAGGTGTTGGCCTGGCCTCCAAAATCTCCAGATCTCAATCCAATCGAGCATCTGGGATGTGCTGGAAAAACAAGTCCAATCCATAGAGGTCTACGGGACTTAAAGGATCTGCTACTGATGGCTTTGTGCCAGATACCACAGCAAACCTTTCAGAGGTCTAGTGGAGTCCATCCCTTGACGGGTCAGAGCTGTTTTGGTGGCAAAAATGGGGCCTACTCAATATTAGGCAGGTGGTTATAATGTTATAGCTGGTCGGTGTATTGTAGTCGGTTGAAGGAAAGCAAGTTTTTATTCTCATTTTTTTTTACATAGTGCACATTCACCTCACACCCCACCCCTTCCTCCATGCTAAACAGTATGGATGGAGGAATCTCCCCTGTAAGCTATTGTATTCTAAAAACTGCCACCTGCAGCTGTCAGAAACCCGAATAGTGAATGCGGTTGTCTGGCTGCAGTCACTGTTCATCCAACAATTTTCTACCCAGATCTTTTGATTTCAGTGGAAGTTTGTCTTGCCAGGTGGTACAAATATGGCAACCCACAACTTAAATGTTTGCCTATTCACAGGAGTAGGATGAAATTTGTGCTGTGTATGGCCAGCTTGCCAATCATGGCTCCCTCAATAGATATAATGAAGCACATGTGCAGTCAACTTCAGATTTACCAAAACTATGTAAAATAGGGACCTACCTAATGTATCCAATCAGTCTGTATCCAATCAGGCAGGCCCTCACCCTGCTGAGCTGTTAATACGATCTACCATTAGAATTTAACATGAGTTTAGGGGAAACCTACACTGAAGAAAAATGGCAGCTGCCATGGTGGACCTCTCCCTGATATTTCTTGTTTCGTGTCCATCATTCTGATCATACGATTGTCAGTGACCAGGAACAAGTTTGTAGATTAGTTCTGACTTTCCCAATCTGTATGCTTGTTAAAAACCAGGCACAAAGTATTGAACCCAGAGCCAGCCGGGAAACTAGCATTTCCAGAAAGACCTTAACCTCAGTCTCCATGTTCCCAGTACGTTTTCTCTAATGGAGTTCAAAGAGCAACAACATCAACTAAATGTGACTTTTCACTCGGGCAGACAAGAATCAATTCATTGTATGCTTTCTGTGCACAGATCCCCCTGTTTCTCGGAGCAGTATGAAATGGATGGCACTTTTGTGACATCTGTGTCCCTTCAGATTTTGCCTCCATCCTTTGAAACTGAACTAAATGAACTCATGTTAGGTCTATGGGCAGGCGGATGTAAATGGATGTGTGGTTGTTCCTTAATTGTGTACTGCAGCAAGTTATGATATTTGCAAAACTGTCAAAAAAATGTAGAATGTATGAATGGATCACGGCCTCTCCCAGCAGCCTCACAGCTTGATGGTGCCATTCCATTTGTTCATTAAAAAACTAAGGCAAAGTTTGAGCTTCGATTAATTGAGAACTATGGCTCAACCTTTTTTTGGCCATAGTTTTCTTTAGGCTCTCGAAAGGACATATACTAATGCCCTCCTGTGACCCCAAACTCCGCATATAGCAGGCTATTACCCGCTATATGCCGACAGCACAGAGCCACGCTGCAGCCGGGATGGATCCCGACAACATTGTCGGGATCCAACCCCTGCCTGATTGACAGCTGCCTCTGCCCGCCCCTCCCCGACTGTTCCTCTAGTCAGCGCTGGAGGAAGGGAGAGGGGGGAATCCCTGTGGGGATTGGTGACTTACAGTCACCGCTCTCTGCAGGGAGAAGATCGGGAGCTGAGTGATCAGTGGTATGTGATTGCTCAGTTCTCGATCAATAGAGCTGACGTGAGAGCTTCAGTGTCACACCCTGGCTTTATAATTATGGGGATGATTGTATTTCACTCTCCCCATAATTCTCCTTTAAATCTGAATAAAGGGGCTCCTGCAAAGAAGATAGTAATTACTCACCTCGCCTGTTCTCTATGCAGCTGTAACAAAGAGAAATCTCACACTGAGAATTACAGAAGTCAACACTCCTGTAGTGTCTATCTCCTGGTCCCCCATTGTGCTCCCTGGGTCCTCCTGCCCACCCCTACATGACTACAATGTCTTGTAGTCATGTAGGGGTGGGCTGGAGGAGTTGGTGGTGAGTGAAGTGGGGGACCAGGTAGACACTCCAGAAGAGTCTTTGCGTGGCAATTTCTTTTCAATACATCAGGACATAGTATATACTATCTTCTTTGCAGGGAGCCCTATTATTCACAATTTGCTTTTAGTGACAGTCGCATTAGACACATGAGCCCATGGCCACATGTGCACGAGCAATTTAAACTTCAAAAAATAGGGTGATAGGCTATAGTTTTGCTGCATATTGTAGGAATGCAGTGCCAATTAGGGTAAACCTTTAAATACCTTAGGCAATATGCACACCTGACCTCTGAGGTGTGTTGCAGTAACGCACATGTGTGTGAAGACCATGCAATGTGTTAGGCAACCCTTTCAAAAGGAACGGATTGACAAAGCACCTCCAGCGGCCAGAAAATCGGACCTGCACCTTTTATGGCAGTGAATTGCAATACTTTTTTAGTGCATTGCAGTTCACCTGCGAGGGTAAGGTGTACAGGGCTGCCATTCAGAATGTAAAAATGGCATCCATTAGAGGCCATTTTCATGGGAATGTGGGGACTATTAGTTGTGTTTTGTTTTGTGTGTATTTTTCCCAGTTTTCTATATTTCAGTTACTGCCCCTTTAAGAAAATGTAACTGTAATTTTTCCGGCGGGAAAAAAAAAAATCGTTATTTTGGCGGGAAAACATCGCCACGAGGATTTCTGGAAGTTTCCACAGCCACCGTATATAAGGAGGGCTTCTAGGAAGAAATCATCAGTTGGAATCCGTTTTTTCAAGCTCCCTCTCCCCCCCGTTCGCGGTATTTTATGTGGTTTGTCACCTCAGATGAGGGGGACTATTGCCTTGAGTGATTTATTGCTCGAGTTTCAAAAACTGGGCAAAATGGTTGATTTTTAACATTTTACTGGTTGGTTGATTTGAATTGGTTATTAGAGATTGATCTAATTATTTAATCCAATAAAATGCCGTGGCCAATTAATGCCAATTCAAATAAAATAGTGTTTTTTGTGGTTATTTATTTAGAGTATTAAGTTAATATAAGCATATGTCACCTACAGTTCCATGGTTTACACTGCTTACTGCAAACAATCAGTATACAGCTGTTACGATTACTGGTGGCCTCTTCACTTGCCCAGTATGTTATGCTAACTGAATTCTAGTGAAGTAATGCAGATAAGCAATACAAACACCACATCACCCATTAGTCAAACCTTGAGTTACTAAAAACAATAGCCCAGTGTGAAATGTGAAACCACAAGGTTTACTTAGGTAGAAAACTAGACAAATATGGAGGCTGCCACTGAGGACCCCCCTTTCTGAATCTGCTAGTTGCCTGCTTCTCATGCTGATCTAATGGCTTCATTAGCTTCAGTCACTGGCTGATGCACGCAAATATCAATTTCCAGCATTCTGCTTGTTTCAGGTCGGTGCCTCAAATTGTTGAATCCATAGACAGTCAGGCAATTGGCTTTTTCAGAATGACAGCCTACATATTTCTCAATTTAAAGAGCGCTTCTATCCTTTGCAATCTGCTGGGAGCGCTTTTGAGACTTTCAACAAATAACGAAAGTCTTCTTAGTAGCCATGTCTCCACTCTCAGCGGTCTCACCTCGGGGTTGCTATACAACAACACAATAATGTGCAGGCTTTTTAGTTATAAGTGCACAATGCACATTTCTCAGGGGTTCAGCCCCACTAGCCAGCAAAGAGGACCTATCAGTTTTGTGCCTTTGTATCATGCAGTGGTAGGGTAATTAGGTACTAGAAGTGGGATGTATATGAAAGCATTAAATTGGACCTGAACGGGGGGG
>NW_017306269.1:3754828-3781651 GCF_000935625.1 Nanorana parkeri
AGAATAAGTTACCAGTGTTACCTGTAGTCTCTCTGCAGCTGGTATATTCCCCATTACTGACTTACCATTTCCTCCACATTGTCTTTGTGTGGAGGTGGCCATCTTGGAAGAGGCAGGGTTTTACTTCCTTATGCCAGAGCTGCCCCTCTGATGCTTGGTGATGGAATAATCAAGAAGCATCAGGACAGGTAAAAAAAAGAAGAGACCTACAGAATGAATGAAGAATAAGCAGAGAGATGCTTGTCTGCAGATCCTCAGGGACAACTTTCTCTCCAGCAAGGAGAACAGATGAGACTAGCAGCTGGAGGCACAATGCCTTAGATCAGGGGCGCCCACTATTTTTCGTCTGGAGATCTACTTTTCAAATGACGAGCTCATTGAGATCTACCAACGAAAAAAACACCTGCATTCAGGGGCGGGAGGGGGCGTGGCGGTGCATTGAGGTCAATGGCACAGCAGCCAGGCTTCGCAGGCAGGCCCCTCGCCCACAGTGCGATCGCCTGCATTAGTGCCTGTATACCAGTCCAGTGTGATCCGCAAAAATGCTAACTATTTTTTTATTTTATTTTCATTATTTCTTTTTTTTCTCCATAATTTTAATTTTTTTTTTTACTCTTGGGGGGGCTTCGGGGAAATATTAGGGGTCTAAACAGCCCCCTGATATTTCCCTTTTAAAATAGAAAAATAAATTGAAGTCCTCAATCTTTTTTTCTGCAGCCTCTATTCTAAATGAATGGAAAGCAAAGAGGCTTCCCATTCATTCAGAAAATATTTTACTATCAAGCAGTTTCTGAATGGGGAGGAGCCTCTGTACAGAGTGCTTCTCCCCATTGAGAAACTCATGCATGAACAGGACGCGATATAAATCACATCCTGTTCATTCATTTATAACTGGGGACACATAGTACTATGTGTCCCCAGTTATTTACAAACACTGGCGTGATCAGACAATCGCTCCAGTGTTTGTCCTGCACAGAGGATTGGTACATACTAGTGACATGTACCGATCCTCTGCTGCTCGTCCACGCACAGGGGGGCTGCAACTTCTCCTCTGGATCTCCCCTGCTCTCCCGGGCAGAGGCAGCGGGCGATCCGACGAGAAGTAAAAGAGAACATCAGCCGTGGGGGGTGGAGCCGCTGTGACAGAACTAAGGACGAGCAGTGAGGGGAGAGAGAGGCGCCGGCTGTCAGATCCTGGCCAAGCGTCTCTCTCCTCACCGCTCTTCATTAGTTCTGTGACAGTGGCTCCGCCCTCCCCCGCCGCCGATTCCTTCACTTCTTCTCGGATCTCCGCTGGGGAGAGCAGCGGGGATCCAGAGAAGCGGCGGTAGGAAAGGACATGGCGATCTACCAGTGATCACTACGCGATCAACTGGTAGATCGCGATCGACCTTGTGGGCACCCCTGCCTTAGATGATCTTACATTGTAAATATAAAGCTATGATTCTGTACAATAGGAGTATTTATTCCCAGCCTTTTTTCAGGAGTAACTCCAAGCAAAATGTAAATTTCCAGGATGCACAATTAAAGGATAAGTTCACTTTTTGCAAAAATTAAAGAAATGCATAATTAATATTATATAAAAATATGCATATCTTTAATATTTGCATTCAAGCCTGGAAAGCATTGCAATTGTTATCACTGGATGCAGGCAGAGCTCGTACTGAGGCACAGAGTTTCAATTAGAAGAGATGGGGGAAGGACTTCAAACTGCATTAAATCACCTCATACAGCGTCTAGCCGTCCTTCCCCCATTTTTCCTAAATGAAACTCGGTACCTCAGTACGAGAAAGAATGTGATGAAGTCTGAGCTTTGTAGCTGTAATCGAGCGATCACAAATGCAATGCTTTCCAGGCTTGAATGCAAATATTAACCCCTTCATGACTGAGGCCCTTTTTTCATTTTTTGCACCCATGTTATATTCCACATTTTAGGCCTGAAAACATATTTTTATATATTATGCATTTCTTTAATTTTTGCAAAAAGTGAACTTATCCCTTAATATTTCTAGATGTTCCCTATAGATAGCGAAGATTAGGGTGTGTGTTTGCATTTAGGTGCTGCCTCTATCGGAGGCACGTCTACAGCCACATGCTGCAGTATACCATATGAACACAATAAAACCCACATTCCAAAAATGTATGCAGGTAGACTAATTCAAACTAGATCCGACCCTCTTAGAAGGAGGAATCCAAGTTTTAATGGGGCTTGAGCACACCAGTAAAATCCACCCAATGCAGCTTCCTGCCATGGTATGGCAACGATACTGCACTGCTCCTAAATTTAGCAGTGATATAGGCTGTGCCTGCTTGCACTACGGTGGGATGGGAAGACATATCAGCATTGTCACTGATGATTCCCAAGCCTGTAGTTAGTCAATCAACATCTGACCACACATAGTCCTGCAATCCTGCCCACTGCTTTCTGGATTGACCGTGCTGCCTTTGTTGCTGAAACCCTCCCACTATGAGCTGCAGTATCTGGCAGGGGGAGCATGTGAGAGACACAAATGAAGGAGGGTTTGACTCAGTAAAGGAAGTTTTTCGTTGACATTAGAGGCTTGTGCATCACATAGTAACTGGATTTGGGACTTGTTTAGAGTACTATAGACATCTTTAGTTGAAGTATAAGAACAGGTAAGTAAGAACTGCATGTATGTTATGGGTCAGTCACTTGGAAAATGTTGAACCCATTGGATCAGCATGACACCCAGGCAGCTAGTATATCACATTGTCAATATCAGCTTACACGCTACTTGCTACTTAAGACACTGTATCTGTATTATAAAGAATGTATCAAAAGTTCTTGAACTGTCATTGTATGTCCTTTTTTAAAGCTGTGTAAATTCCTTTGTGGAAATAACGAGACTTTCTAATCTTGACTGCACAGCCAAGCAAGCACTATGAATGGGTGCAATGTACACCGGTCAGAAATGCTCAGATCATCACATATCAGACATTGAACATGTTCAAACTTTATAAGAACCTATTAAATCTAAAAGTATGTGGGATATATTTCTCAGAAGACAACATGACCTGTTTCTTGGAAGTTCTTCTATGCACATATAACATAAGGTCACAAAGGTAAAGTACTGTTAAAGGAGGTATAGAGAAAAGGGCATTTCCCATCTCAGTTACATAATGTACACACAAGTGTATCTAAAGTGAATCCTTGCTAAGAAGATTCACTCTCTCTGTTCTGGTCACCCCCAGAATAGCCATAGTGTGGAAATCGTCCAATGGGGACACTTGTTCTGGTGACCATTAGAGGGGATTTCCTTCACTTTGGTAGTATTTTGTCTTTGTTTTGTGTGAAGAAGACAGGAAGTAGAAGGAAATCTCCTCAAATAGGACAGAGATGGCAAAAAACATGACAGTTTTACCCATACTCTATCCAAAATCGGAATTATATACAAGATAATAGATACACTTTAACTCCTACTAAAAGGTGGTGGCATAAAAGGGTTGGGGCCAATTAACACTATAGGCATGGTAACCGTGTGTTTAGCGCAAACAGTGCAATGCACCGCATGCTAGGTGCGCTAATGCATTGCCATTCTAAATAGCAGTCCAACACTTCTCATGGTGGGAGAAAAAAATGGTGCATTCCTTTTTATTTTCACAGCACCGCAACACACACACCATTGCGGTACTGTGCATTGCAGTCCAGGTTCGTTGGGCTGCCATTCAGAATATACAGCAGCTCAATACATCAGCACACCTGGTATACAATAGTGGGCATTAAGGGCCCATTTGCACCAGCAGCCGCACTACACTGCACGGCTGCTTGTGTGCATGTGCCTGGCATGTTGCTGATGTGCTTGATCACAACCCATCATACTGTTTACTTTTTTTTGTTAGAACTTTGTGACATTTTATTAAGTTCTGTAGGCACACCACGGTTTCCTTCCATTAGCATCCATTGAAAAACAACGCAACGGATCCAGTGCGAATGGGCCCTAAATGGAATAATCTACACTGTACATTTACCTGCCTTTAGGTACGTTCAGTTTAGTTTCATTTAGAAAAGTAGAATTATAGAAAAGTAGAACAATAAAAATAGTGGGGAACAACAAGGTAGTAAACTTTTGTCCCACAAAAAGAGAGGAATTAAATGTATGTACACCAACGCTAGAAGTCTGGCAAATAAAATAGAGGAGCTTGAAATTAGGCTAATTGAAGAGGACTTCGACATAGTTGGTATAGCGGAAACCTGGCTGGACAGCACGCATGACTGGGCTACTAATATAGAGGGGTATAACCTGTTTAGGAGGGACAGAGGGGGGAGAAATCTTCACAGTAAGATCAGTTAGGGTCTGGAACTCACTGCCACAGACAGTGATTTCAGCAAAGAATGTGGAATTGTTCAAGAAACTTTTGGACGATTTCTTAAGGGACCGTAATATACAGGGGTACAGGTACTCCTAGAATGAGATCCTAATAGGTTGGACTTGATGGACTAATGTCTTTATTCAACCTCAAATACTATGTAACTATGTAACTATGTAACTATGTAAGAATTCTGTGCGTCCAGGGCCAGATTAGATACGCAGAATTAATCTAAACGTGTGTAAACTCAGAACTTGATCTGGGAATCATATAGTTTGGTTATACTTTCCAGATCATTTCTCTTGCATTTGAATACACGAAACACAGGAGGCTAGTGTGAATGTATGTAGCTTTACAACTGGGATAGGCAATCTTGACACTCCAGCTGTTGTGGAACTACAACTCCCATGAGAAATTGCAAGACCCTGACAGCCACAGACATGACTCTCAGAGGCAGCGGCATGGTAGGATTTGTAGTTTCCCCAGAGCTGGAGTGCCAGGGTTGCCTACCTCTGCCTTACAATACATACATATCTAGCAAACAGATAGGAAATATAAATTACACGGCAGCCATTGAAAAACAAAGCATTGAAGCGCACAATCCCTGGTTTAATTAAACATCGGTTGCTGAAGAACGCATGGCACTGCTATGGCCTAGTAAACAGAGGAGACAGCAAGCAGCCATAAACACATAAATAAAAATAATGATCGAGTGGAAGAGACGAAGGAAGGTAATTGAACGATTGATTGATCCAAAGCATTTGCAGCACGCCCACAGAATATTAAGTAGAGGTGGTGTTGGGAGCCATGAAACTCAAGCCTTATGTGGAAGAGTGAGACGTGATTCCCATCCACCATTGGCAGGACTGGAAGCAGTCACCATGGCAACCTGCTATATTGCGGAGGCACTCAATCTCTTAATTTAATGATCAGAACATGAATAGAGGCACTATTTTATCTTCAGTCCATTTGCAATGACCCCAAGCAACTAATTACATGTGCCCATTAAGATTCTTGACATAGTACCAGTGAAATAAAACTCACACACAATTAGAGAAATTAAAATAACATTTACTTAACTGATAAAAGATCACAGTACATAGCAGACTTGGGTCTCACTCTCAGGGTTCCGTCTATCTCAGCAAGAGGCCCAAACCTGCCGACATCACTGCAGGCCACTGAGTATCCATGGTCCTATAGCCCTCTAACAGCACATGTTTGACTCTTGGTCTTATAATTTAAAGCAATATGCCAAATCTGGGCTCCAGCAGCAGCTCCACTCCCGATGCTTTATATGACACTAGCACGCTGCTAATTTTGTTGCCCTGTAGTAGAGATGAGCTCAGGTTTGGACCGAACCCGATCATGGAGGCTACATGGGCCTCCTGCCCAATTAGCTGCAGGTGGGGGCATTCCCCAACCCGCAGCGGACCATAAACAAAGGAGCGGGGTGCTTATGCTGATGTCATTGACCTTATATTGGCCATATTAGGCAAATGTAATTTACGTATTATAGCCATGCAGCCATATAAGGTCTATTACGTCACTGCATCCCGTCCCTTTGCTTACATGCAGCTGCAGGGGAATATTACCTGGCTGCAGCTTATTGAGCGGGAGCAGAAGGGGTTTCCTTCCATTTTTAGAGGAGCTCAGATTCAGTCCAAACCTGAGCTCATCCCTACTCTGTGGTGTTGATGAAGAGGGGGGGAGGTGGAACCAGGGAAAGCACAAAATAAGCAGATTCAACTACAGCTTTAAAAAATCATGGAAACAAGAACTTCCTATGCAGAATTACATTACCTAGTGGAAATGTAAGGTAACTAAGCTTGTTATATCTCCTCTTAGCTTTTGCTCTAGATGTGCAGCTTCTTATCTGCCTGATTCTGCCTGAATCACAATGAAAAGCCTTTGAGCATAAGTTCCCTTAACGATAATTCTATTTGAGTGCATTTACTAGCCCACAGGCCTCCATAACGCTTACTTACCAGTTTCCCGGGGCAGAGGTCACCCAGTTTCATTAGGCAAGTATTACTGCTGCGTACAGCATTCAGAACGAAATGCTTTGTGCAAGCCTCCCTTGCTTTCAGAGGATAGTCTCTTGAAACTTTCAACAATGTCCCATTATAATCTGCATCCCATCAGAGGTAAGTCATGGGAGAGTCACGAGCTGACTCTTTAACATAGCTGCTGTCCATCAGATGAACTGTATATACTCTAACGTCTGGTCTCACCCAGTGTATAGGCATCTGGAGAAGAGAAGCTGCAATAAATGTAAAAAAAAAATGTAAAACAATGAGTCCATCTATACATTCATTGGAATGGTCAATAGTTATATTTTTCAATTCTGATCAGAGCCATAATTACAGATCACAGGGCCACATAGAAAAAATGTGATGGGGGGGCCTCCCTGATTACTTCTCTCTGAGAAGATCCAAAATACTCCTCTTGTGTATCTGAATTTGTCTCCACACTGTGGACTTTACATGGGATTAGAATTGTCTTCAGCTGCAACCACTCCAACCCTTAATGATACAGTACAGTATTATCTTCCCATGCTCTATGTTTAATTTCCCTCAACAACCTAATGGGGCCTCCTTCCACCCCCAGACCCCATAGCAGTTGCCTGGGCTGCTATGGCTATAGTTACGTCACTGATTGTGGTATTTATGTATAGCTACCTGTAACCCCTCTTTGTACTAGACTTCCATCATCCATTGTCACCAATTAGGCCCCTTTCACACCGTTCATTCTGATCAGCTGTGGATCCATGCACAGAGCCATGATTGGAGCAGTTCAGAATGGATGCCATCGTTGTGACACCCGTGTCCATTCAGTTTTTTCATCCATCTTGCAATGGGAGAAAAAAAATAACCAACTTGACCTATGTTAGGTCTATCGGGAGTTGGCTGTAAGCAGACATGTGTCCATCTACATCTAGTTACATTTTTGGGGATCTGACCTTGATGGATCGGGATCCGGATACAAACCCCAGAGATAACACAATACAAACATGAAACGTTATAGACAATTACCATTTACCATTGTTGCAGCAGGTGGTGAGGCAATAAGACACAACTAGAACCAATGAAATGTCAGATTATGGACTAAATCCATGTCTGTTGGGTTTATTAAGAGTCCCCATGAGGGAGATTTAAAATTTTTAGTTGTCTTCAGAATGGGAATAGAGGTGGAATCATCCAGTGAGGACACTTTCTACAGTGACTAAAATGAGATTTCACTCACTTTGGGGAGATTTCCACTCACTTCCTGTTGTGTCTACAAGAGATGAAGTAAAGGAAAATCTCAATTGGACACAACATCCCCCCCTACCAAAACTGACATGGGTTTTATTCATTCCATTTGCTGTTCAGAATGAAAAAGAACTTTCGGATTTTGATATAATATAAAGGCATAGTCCAGATTTTATACAAAATAATGAATGCAAAAACATTAATAAAAGAAAAAAATGAGCATTTATTGTTTTTTTTTGCATTTGAGGCAGTAAAGCATTGCAACCGTGATCAGTGGATCATGAGTGCAATGCTCTGGCTACTGCAGACTCTGCCTTCCAGCCCCTGTCTGTACTGAGGTATGGAGATTAAAGTAATATTAGATGCTCAAATTTTTTTTTTCAATAGTGATCCAGATCAAAGAAATATAAAGTGCCCAACAAAGTATGTGTTTAACTTTTGGCCCAAGCACTTACCGTCATCATGTTTCTGAACACGTGGCTCCAACTCTCTCAGATCCACTTCCTTGAACCTCCTGTCTAGAGCAAGATCACGAATGACAGCACAGTCTCCAGCAGCTGCCCATCTACTAGCTTGGAGAAGGGAGGAAGAAGGAGGGGGGAACTGGCGAGGGTCTTTGCTTTGCCAATTTCCTTGCCGTGCCTGTGTTTTTATGGAGACACACACAGCTTACTAGCACACACAAGGGTGGCTCCATAGTAGGACCCTGCAAGGTAAAGGAGCCCTCCTAAGGGAAAGGAGCACAGGGCCAGTGCTCGGGGGACAGGTGATTCTGCCGGAAGCTAAAGCCTTTAATCATCAAGGAGCAGCATCCATTATAAGTGATTTCATCAGCATTTGAAATAGCTTAAAAACCTTTTGATTTTAATATCACTTTAGGCTGCTCAGATTTTAGCCAATTCAGCTGCTGAATTTGCCGAAATTCTCATCGTGGGTGACCCCGTCGGGGCTGAAAGAGAGACATCCTAAGTGTGTATGGCCAGCATTAGTTTCAGACTAGAGTTTACATCTGTATTTTTAACAAGTCCCATTGTTTTTAGTTGATGTCAGTTTTGCTGTCAGCCTTTCCTGGACAAAGTCAAAAGATGAAACGCATCGGAAAGGATTGGGGGCGCATACTGAGGTCATACCATCGGAAAGCAGTAGTTGAATTTCTGGTTGTGGTTCGTTCAGAGGAATCAATTGATTGTTTGTTACATGGCGTTCCCAATTTGGGAATCTTTGCAAGTGTTTTTTACCGTTACAATAAATCTATTCACTTTTACGTACTTCACCATTTGCGTATTATTTCCTCCCTCACATTGGATTCTTTCCTCCGCTGAGCGAGCGGCATCGGCTGTCTAACACGGGAAGGAAGCTTTGTCAAACTTGAAGAGTGAATATCCCATCCACGAAGGACACTCACCATCATTGTGTTTAGTGACCATTAAGTTACATGGTCATGGACTTCTGGTGAGTGCGTTCTCAATTATTTATACACCGGGAGTCGGGAGCACGTTTCCAGAGGATCTTTTGTACACTGTGGAATATGCACAATAACACGTTATACAGATGCACGACGGACTTATATTGGACATTGAAGGATTGATTATTATTTAGGCTAGGTTCACGCCTGCACTACACTGCACGACACCAGTGAAGCGCGTCCCGGGTGTCGTGCGGTCCTGCACAATGCGAGCAGCGATTGCCGTGCGGCAATCGCAGAAAAAAGGTACAAGTACCTTCTTTTTGCAATATATGACGTGTGGCTGTTTTAGCCGCGATCGTGTTCGGAAGCATGGGCGGAATCGCGGTGGGAAACCACGCGGTCCGCCCACCGTGACTGCAGTGCCATTAGAAAATAATGGCACACAGCGCGATCAGTTCACACTTGGGCAACTCCTGACCGCGCAGCAATCAGCGCAGAATCGTGCAACATTGGTGAGGTGTTGCCTAGGTGTGAACATAGCCTTATATGCTATCACGTTTGTTTATTTAGATTTATGACACTTTTCGCATCCTACAGATGTATTGAATCCGGTTCACGCTTATGAACACTAGCGCGGTGTGCACCATTTTTGATCTATTCTATCTTTTAGCACGGCAGCTGATACTGTTTTAGTGAAATCAGTTGGCTCACTTTATTAGAATATTAGCGCAGCACAATCATATTTACTTAATGTCTGTTTTATAGCCTTTGTTTTCTAATGCTGACCATTGCAGGTGTCTGTAAATCACTGATTGTATGCATATGAAGTATTGCTGATCTGTCCGATTTGTTTTATCTGTAAAAAGCGAAGGATTTCTATACAAAACCTTGGTGTTAAATGACGATCCTCTTTTCTATCTTGGACAGTTGTTGGCTTCACAAAAGACAGAACCAATGACGTAATCTGGAATTTTTGAACCCAATGGGTAAAGCATTTGCAGTCTATAGTACATGACACTGGCACCGGTAGCAGTAAGATAGTAACAGTGATCTGAATATAGGAAGCAGTAAATCTCAGCGTTCCTGGAAGTAATGTAGTGATTGCCTGCACAATCTATTTCTGTAGTATGTGACAACACTTCCTGGAACTTACTTCCTGTTCTAAAAAAACCACAGCATTAACGTTTGTGACCAGCCTAACAAAGGCTAAATCAATCACAGAAGTAGAAAATTAAAGTGGACCCAGATAGTAAAACATGTACAATGCCTGAGTCGCCAAGCAGTGCCTCTGCCCCACACAAATCTCAACTCCAGACGCAATTCGGAAGCAGCAGTGACCCAGAAGCAGCAGCTAGTGTGACCTGGAGGAAGGCGGTTCCAGCAAACAGGTAAGTATTTCCGGGCTGGCAAAACAAATGAAACTTTCTCTTTAAGGTGCAAGCGTAGAGACTGAACCCATGCAGTTCCACCATAGACAAGGAAATCAGCTTTGGGTCATCCTTCAACCAGCCACACAAGGTGAAAAAAACTTTTACTGTGTTCAGCTGCTTTCTACCTTAAGCTGACCATACACACATGGATTTCCTGCGGGCCAAATGGAAAGGATCCAACAGATTTAGTGTGAATGGACCGATCTCCCCTGCTGGCTATTGTATTCTGACAGTCGGTGCCCACGGCTTGCAGAATACCAGGACAGTGACTACAGTCACTGTTCTGTCGAGAATTTTTGACCCAGCTCCTTCAACTAAAGTTGATTGAAAAATGACCAACAGAGTCACAAACAGCTAAAATTTTGCCCAATTCAGCAGAAATCATCCGAATTTTGAGCAATGTGGCTAGCTTTAAATTGGCCATATACAATCAGATCCTAAACAGATTCCTCCATCCATCTGAGGTAAAAAGCATTGATGGAGGAATCTCCCTAGGCGGGGTATTTTATTCTGATGGCCGATGCCTGCCACTGTCAAAATACACAAACAATTATTATTATTATTATTATACAGGATTTATATAACACCAACAGTTTGTGTAATGCTTTTCAATATAAGGAATACATTACAGTTACAATACAATTCAAAACAAGGAGAGGCCTGACTGGGAGAGCTTACAATCTAAAAGGGAAGGGCAAGTGATTTGAACAATGACTGCAGCTGATTGGCCGAACAATTTAACCCAACTTCTGTCAAGCTAACAGGGCCACCCACTATCAGAATTTTGGTCAATTCCTGTGAATTGGACAAAATTCTAACCGTCTATAGCCAGCCCCAGAGTACATATTGCTGATATCCACTCCGCATGCTATTAAGGAATGACATTCCAGCTATCTATGCCAATGTCCTATTAGTCAACTCAGCATTCCTCATAGCCAGGGCTCGAAAATCCACTCGTCTGCTCGTCTGTGACGAGCAGACAGTGGAGCCCGACAAGCAGCTTCCAGGCCGGCCGCTGTAATTACAAGGCCGGCCGGGAGCTTTACAGTCAAGCGATCGAGCGTCTATAGAGACGCTCGATCGCTTGTGTCAAGAGCCCTGCTCATAGCCCTCATCTGGTTCATCAGACCTGTCAAACATGCCCCAGCAGTGCTCTGTATTCTAATCAAATCACTTCATATCACTTCCTCTAGATATGTGACTTGACAGTAAATGTGATGATAATGAGGGGATATTAATTACTTAATTAGATCAGGAATCACGCTTGTGTAGATAGCATATTAATCATCAGATCGGGTCAGGGCTCGTGCTGGTGTAAAAACATCTGCTTTCCATGAGCATGTAATATAAATTTAAAGTGACACTAAACTCAGGAATGAAATCTTAAAAATACCTTCAAGTATCTTAAATATTAACATAAATGTATCTTATTTGTGTATCACTCGGCTGTAGATCCTCAAATCATCTCTGAATTGGTGCTGAAACTGTTCTTCCTTCTGGAGGGGGGCTACTTTTGTTCCCCATGGTCCCTGTGTGTGTTGTAAAGTAGTCACCGCTCCAAGCTCACTCCTGTGATGGACTACAATCTCACGTTTAGTTTACTAATTTGTATTGAGGTTGTAATCCATCATGGGAACGAGCTTGGAGCGGTGACTACTTTACAACACACACAGGGACCCTGGGGAACAAAAGTAGCCACCCTCCAGGCAGAAGGGAGACTGACAGGGTTCGGGTATCGCAGAGCTTGCGGGGTTCACTGTTCGTCACTGGACATTCCAAATTAAGAGAACACCGAGTGAACGAAACAGCTGCGTTTTAACGTGCGGGGCCGCTCCCCGCGGGAGGAGTGCGGCGTGACGTTACCACAGAGACGGCACGCCGCGGGAGCGAAGAGACGCGCTGGCCGAATCTACGACACATATCATGCTTAAATAATAGAAGAATACACATAAATCTTAAATATCTCGAGTAAATTGTATTTATCATATGTTGTGCTAGACAAGAGCCAGAGAAAGTATGTCTATGCGTTTCACGGTGCAAACCGCTTCTTCGGGAAATTATGGGGGTATAAATATTAAAACTGCATAGACTGCGTAAACTTGTTAGTTAAAGTCACATGGTCCATCTGTCTCTTGTGCAAATTAGGAGGTAGTACATAGGGACACCTTCAAGAATCAACTATGCAGCATGCTAATCCTTATATCCTTTCTCTTCATTCCATTAATAAGCTCCTGTAAGGGAATCTTTTTTTATGAATCATTGTGTGTCTCCTCAGAATTCTGGAGTCCATGTATATTATACCACATGGACTCTTGTGTGTCTCCTCAGAATTCTAGAGTCCATGTGGTATATTATACAACATGTACTAGAATTTTGAGGCGACACACAAGGATTAATTGTTTTAAAGAAACTTGTATCTAGTCTGAAGTACCTTAAAAGTCTGCAATTTTCTACCTTTTTTCAATTTAGCACTTTCCATAGAAAAAGCCAACAAAGGCAACCTCTCTATACTATAGATATACTATACTCTATACTATAATTTGTAATTCCTGTGCCAGTTGAACTGCCATTGCTCCGGAAAGCAGAGCACCCTCTGACAGGAACAGGGGTTGTAGAATCAAACTTTGTATGTTCCGGGTGCCTTTCCCCTGAAGAGCACTAGTTGGCTTTGTTGTTTCTCCTTTGTAATGGCCATGTGTACTGGCTCCTACAGGGATACCCGTGAATATAACATTTTGTAGGTTCCCCTAAAAATGTAAGCTTGAGCACTAATGGCCAATTCAGTCCCTAGAGTGTTGTCATGTGTAGCTACTATCTATCTATCTTTGTTGGCTCTATCTATCTATCTATCTATCTATCTATCTATCTATCTATCTATCTATCTATCTATCTATTCACCCCAATATACACATGTACAGTATATCAGGACAGTAAGGTAATTAAATCACACTCATCCAATTAGATTTTAAAAGCTATTTTAAAAATGTTAATGGGGGGAAGACAGTGCCACTTTAAGGATTAAGTCTTAGGCAATGATTGCTCTGTAAACTGGTTAGGTGACAACGCATAATTTAGAAATAGGAAGTTGGGAGTTTTGGGTAGTTTTTGTAAACAAGCTGCTACAGTTTTTCTTCCAGTAAATACTAACAGCGATCCTAAAGTCAAAAACGGACCTTTGGTTCACTGGTTTCCCATGCGGCTGCCCCCCTCCCCTTCCTAAATACTTACCTAAGCTTTCCTACTGCCTCACACCCTCTTCCCTTTATATTCCATAGTTAAGGACCTGATCTGTGTGAGGCAGAGGCACTGATGGGATACCTCTGCCTGGGTAGCCAGCCTGAGCCTTTCCCTTACATAGAGGCTCCCCAAACAGTGAAAGTGAGGTAGGGGCCAAAGGAGGGAGCTCTAGGAGACCCAGAGAGAGATAAAAAAAAATATTTTTGGGGGGCTGCTCTAGATGGGAGGTAAATATTTTTGGGTGAGGTTAAGTGGCCATTTTTATTAAAGAAGCCGGAAACAAGGAATAAATCCACTCTGCTCCGTAAATCAGATTATCATCTGCGGTTCACTGGCAGTAGTTGAACTGCTGCCTTTGGTTTATTTCCATTCTACTTTAGTGTCCACCATTCAGACATGATTTAGACTCAATAAAGTACAAATAAAGGAATATACATCATGAAGATGCACTGTAGCCATATGGCCATTAACATCAATACATGCTTTCCTATTATTCCTTGACAGGACTCCTTTACCTGTTCACTAATCATATCGGTTCCACTGGCACAATGGCTTGACAATCCTTTAGGAACGAAGGCCAGGGAGGGCTAAGTTAAAGCGATTATGTTGTTTTGCCCTGTGTGGACAAAGCACAGGTTGACTTTAAAGCTGGTCTCCAGTTAGCTGCTTGTTTAGTCTAAGGGGAAGTAAATGCTTAGCTTTTTCCTCTCATCCCTGACTGTGAATTACTCCACTCTCCTCTGTGGACAGGCCCTCATGTATTCCTTTTTCTTGGATCCTTGTCATGTTCCATAACTAATCTACTATTAAGTTTTAGATCTCATGCAGATGTCTGTACATTCTGCTGGACAATTTGCTAATAAAGCTTTGAATGTATTGGTCCCTCAATTATTGACCAGCTGACCAGGCCCAGAGGCAGCAAAGCAGAACTGCAACATGTTTCACAGTTGGAATTATGCTTGGGTCTAATTGGGAGTTAATTTTTTTTCAATGAATATAATGCTGTGTCCATAAAGTTACATTTGTGTCTGATCTGTTCACAGAGCTTGGTTCCATTGTTGTGGTGGAACATCCAGGCAGCCTTTAGTAAACTTGAACAGGGCAGAATTGTTTAGGCCCTTGGTTCTTGGTTCAGGGGGTCGCTACATGCCTTCAACTTTTCCAGGTGAAAGACTCCTCTGCCTCTCCCTAGCGCAGCACTGTCAATTCTCGTGCCAGGCAGCCATTCAAAATATGCTGCCCGGCGTCAAGGGTCAGCTTAAAGTGCAATAGGATGGGACTATGGCCATGGGGGAGCTCCATCCATACGTGCATTGCTCCCTCACGTGTCCTATAGAGGTGCCTGGAGCAGATTGACGCCACATTTTGGCTCCCGGCACCTCTACAGGACAAGGGAGCTGTACAAGCAAAGCACATATGGATGGAGCTCCGTCACAGCAGTCCACACTGGACCCTAGGCCGAGGATCCACTCCAGTTCTCGTAAGGTAGGGAGACTGGGTGGATCTTAAAAAAAAATGTCTTCTAGTGTGTGTGGTTGTGTGTGCCTTATTTTTACCTGTTTATCCCAGTGGCGAACCTAATGCAGGCAGCCTGTCAAGCGTGTTCAGGCAGGAAACCTGTAATCTACATCTAAATTTATTTTTGTCCATACTGTGTCACAGTAATTTAAATGTCTGTATCATGAAAATCCGGCAATTATTTCCCCTCCCTACTTTTACAAAAGCAATTATACGCTAAAGAATGATCATGTGCTGATTCTGAAATCGCATGCATATTTACTAGTGCAAAGCTCTGACACCATTACCATTACGCAGCACCTGCGTTATTATTCATACAGGAAGAACTCACAGTATGTCCTCGGTCTTCTGAGTTGAGGGGTGCTGGGAGTCATCTGGTAGCAAAAATAATCACTTGACTTCCCTCCTTCCCAGCAGCAAACACTCACATTTCCTTACTCCATTCTCTATTACTCCACTTCAGTCCAGACAAAAAAAAATACTGCTTGTCTCATTTTCTCTGGTCTGGAATGCACTGGAACGCATGGAAACACATCTCAAACACATGCAAACTCACTGGACTGCACCTGAAAGCCCATTTTAAGCTAAAAAAAACCCCCACAGAACGCGGTAAAATCACGGCAAAAATGCACTGAACTGCGTTTGCAGATCTGCTCCAGACATGGTGTGAACATAGCCCTGGGGACCGCACTTTACAGAGGTGCCTTGGGGTAGCAGTGTAGTTTTTACACTTATTTGCAAATATATGCAACAAAAACCTTTCTTTTTAGGTAAAACAGTTTGGGCGATTTGTGCTGTCTAGCTGGTAAGTTTACCGGGGTACTTTTTGTATTGTATTGTTTTGTGAACTTCCCTGCCCATGTGCACCTTTGATATGCTAGGTATGAATTGATCTGAATGGTTGACATTTTTATTTTTCTTGTTGAAGTTTTTGCAGATTGACACTAGAGGACTTCAGCTGCCCTTTGAGCCAGTCCGGGCTTCAGGTTTGTTCCTGCACCTTTAAGGAGTAATGGGCTACCTCCAAGGCATACCTGCTCTCAGAGTATGCATTGCTATATATGTGCCCAGATGGGAGCTCTGTTAGACTGGAGTTAGCCACCACACTTTGCAGAGGATGACAATGTATCCAATTTTTGCCTTTCTTTGCAAAGCAAATTCTTTAAACAGTTTAGACTTTTACATTATATAATGGAGAATGCCGAGGAAGCGTTCCCATGGTCATTCAGAACAAAGCCCGAAACTGCAGCAAGCAGATCTTGTCACTAGAGTCCCCCTAGAAATATGAGAACCCAGAGAGTGACAAATCCCAATAGGCTCCATCTCCAATCTATAAAAAAAAACCTTTTATGGAATAATCCTTTAAACTTCAACTTTAAGGTGAGAAAAAAAGCTGTCACATCATTTTTGTGGTATTTTTTAATAACGACTGTTCACTTCAGGAAGCAATCATTTAAAGGGATTTAGTTCTGTGTAATTAAAGTAGATTACCCTTATAATGAGCTACTTCACAACACTTGGAAAGAAAAACTTTGACCTACTGATCTAAGAACTTCCTGATTTATTAACCAAAATGTTTTCTTTCGTATAAATCATTGGAGAACAGTCTGGAAGATAAACTACGAATATGTGTAAAGATTTGTTCCTGGGAAGCGCAGTGTACTTTAGTTCATTTATATTGTACAGTAAGTGTGGATAATCACTGGAGCACTTGCTGCTACGCACTGGGTGTCAGTTTAGATAGGGAGTTTGGGGGTAGGAGTGCAGATTTATTGTATAGAAAAAACATACAAAGCATATAGCTGGCCATATGCAGAGCCATACACAGCCTATACCTGGCCATACATGGAACCATTCACAGGTCATAGCTGGCCATACACGGTGACATACACAGTCTATCGCTGGCCATACACAGAGCCATACACAGGCTATAGCTGTCCATACATTGAACCATACACAGCTCATAGCTGGCCATACACGGTGACATACACAGCCTATAGATGGCCATACACAGAGCCATACACAAACTATAGCTGGCCATACATGGTACCATACACAGCCTATACCCGGCCATACACGAAGCCATGCACAGCCTATAGATGGCCATACACAGAGCCATACACAGGCTATAGCTGGCCATACATGGTACCATACACAGCCTATACCCGGCCATACACGAAGCCATTTACTTTTTTACATTTTTAGCTTATCGTTTACTTTTTTTATGACAGACAGGCTGCACACATCTTACACGTGATCGGGGCAACATCGTGGCGATCACATGTAAACGAACAAGTGGCTTCCGCACACTACATTTAGTCCTGCCTTTTCAAAGCAGGACTAAATGTAGAAGGCAACTTATGTTCCGGCCGTCGGGGGATTCCACACCGCTGCCGCCCTTCTACGCCCTGCCGCCCCGAGGCCTGGCCTCGGTGGCCTTGTGGGGAATCCGGGCCTGCACACAGCCTATAGGTGGCCGTACACAGAGCCATACACGGCCTATAGCTAGCCATACACGGAGCCAGTCATACACGGAGCTACACACAGCCTATAGCTTGCCATACATGGAATGAATTCTTGATAAACCAGATGTTATTCGCTCAATGTATTTTTGGGTGTTTCCCATTGGGGAGATTTTCCTTTACTTCCTACCTTAAAGATGCAATAGGAAGTGAGAGAAAATCTCAAATTGAGGGGAATTCCTTTCTTAGATAGTTGTCAATGGAACAGGTGTCCCCATTGGAAGATTTCCCCTGACTTCTTGTCAGTGGCGTAACCAGAGTTATTGGCGCCCGGGGCAGAACATTTTTTTTCACCCCCCCCCCATATTATATAAACATCCACTAGAACTGTACCCCCCAAGAGAGAGGGAGCCATGGGTTCGTGACGGCGCCCCCCCTTAGTCCTGCGCCCGGGGCAAGTGCCCCCCCCGGTTGTTACGCCACTGCTTCTTGTTGTGGGGACAACATTAACATTTTGGATTTCCGCTCACTTTCTGTCTTTCTGGTCATGGGCATCATGAGGGATAGAGAGGGGGAATCTGCCTAGGGGGGACACAGACAACAATAAAAACCTAACGTGGGTTCTAATCCCTTCCTGCTCTATCCAAAATGTAAAAAAGTTTTGGCTATACATACACTTTAAATCAGGGGTGGGCAACTCCTGCCCTCCAGCTCATGTGAAACTACAAGTCCCAGGAGGCATTGCTAGGCTGACAGTTGGGATTTGTAGTTAATGCATAGCTGGAGGGCCAGAGTGGCCCACTCCTGTTTTAAATCTGTCTGCGCATTATGTGCTGCTGGAAATGTCCATGTTTTACTTTACTTTCTGACAGGAAGCCCCCCCCCAACAGTTATGGAGCATCTACACAGGCGGCGTTATAATATTTTTGCAGTTTCCACATGACGACAAGCAAAACCTGAAAAATCCTAATGGGGTGAAATGGATAATGAATACTATTTACAAACCTAGATTTCAGTAAGTTTAGGGTTAAATCACACAGGAAGCGTCACAGCTCAAAGCATCGGCCAAGAAGCTGCTAAAATGCTGACTGGTACAACAATGTGCAACACGCCACAGCCTCTTGGGTCATGTGACACGGGGACCAGCATCTCCAGCAAGTGCACACGGCCATCAAGGCTCATGTGACCTGAATTCATGTGACATTAAAATCTTACTGAGCACATATTTGTCTGGTGTATATACATGCACACACATTTGTAGGATCTATTCTATATACAAACTGCATCAGGGTTAGTATGCCATAAATGGAGGAGCACATATAGGAAATGCTTCCCAATAAGGATGAACATACATTGGCTACTGAGCAGGAAGCTTAAAGGAGAACTATAGGGTCAGGGCTTTTCCCCATAGTTCTCCTTAGGGTAACGGGAGGACACAAACTAGCGTCCTCCCGTCACCCTAAGCTCAGTATACCGCGAGCTACAGACAATTATGTCTGGATCCGCCCAGCTGCGTGAGTGACAGCTGGCTCTGCCTATCTAGAGGCAGAGCCAGCTGTACCCCCCCCTCAACCGTCCGTTCCGCCAGTCAGCGCTGGAGGATCAGAGCGGGGAGGGGGGAATCCAGCCCCTCCCCTGTCACGGCAGAGAGCCGTGACAGGATCGAGAAGTGAGTGAACGCCAGTATGTGTTCGCTCACTTCCTGAGTTTGGCAGTGTTACCTCCAGCTTCCCCCCCGCACTGCAAGGGTTAAGTGCTCGTTTTTGCCTGGGTTAGAAAAAAACTAAGTTATACTCACCTGATCTTCCGAGCCGGCCAGCTGTGACAGCACTCTCTCCTGCCTGTCTCCTCCTCCTCACGTCCTATATATTGTGGACAGGACATGGTGACTCGGGGACCTTAGACTGCTGCAGTGGAGGGGGTAGAGGCTCCAGGGAGCGGTCTAAGAGTAAGCCAGCTATGAGGATAGGGTGAGTATAACCTATTTCTGTACCTAGACAAAAAGGAGCACTTATCCCTTGCAGTGGGGGGGATATGGGTTGGGCATGTAGCCACACTGCATTATTATGTCAATCCCCTTGCGAGACAAACAATAGGTGTGAGATAATGCCAATTACTAATACTAATAATACTAATTACTAATAATGTTGCCAGAGTTAAGGTGCCCACACACCTTACGATAATCGTACGATAATCGCGGAAGCCATGCAACCTCTTCTACTGCAAGGTCGCACGACTTTTAACTTAGGAACATGTTCAAAAACCCGCCGAGAATCGTACGATGTTCGGCGGGTGTGTAGCATGTTCGTAAGATAAAAACCGAACGGGCCGGTGTGCGCAAGCGCACACTGCCCGTTCAGCATTGCGGTCATCGGAAGCCCGCCCCTCAGCGGGGCGGGCTTGCGATCGTCGCAAGTACCGTGTTTCCCCGAAAATAAGACACTGTCTTATATTTTTTGTGGCTCAAAAAAACACACTAGGTCTTATTTTCGGGGTAGGTCTTATTTTTTTTTTTAATGTAGAACAATCCAAAGTTAATGCAAATCCAAATTAAATAATCCAAAATGGCAAAGTTGAGAATAGGGTGATCAGGGTAATCAGGGGTGGCATACGTTTCCAAGAGCAATTTGGTAACCAGAATGAGTGAAGCGCACTTTCACTATAGATTCCTCACAGGCAGAGTGCATTCGGTATCACTCCGCCTGTGACAGGAGCCGGCGCTATAGAGTAAACATCGGCTTATGCGGCTCCGCTCCCTCCGCTGCCGCCTCGCTTCCTCTATCGCTGGCACCGCTGATTCTCTCCCGCAGCTCATCAAGTTCCTCTTATGCCACCACCGGCCCTGCGAATGGCCACAACTAGGTCTTATTTGCGGAGTAGGTCTTATATTTTAGCAATTCCCAAAAATGGTACTAGGTCTTATTTTCGGGGTAGGTCTTATTTTCGGGGAAACAGGTACGATCTGCCTGTCCAAGATAGGCAGATCGTACTTTTTTAAATTACCTTACAACCATCGCAAGACAAAATTCTTGCGATGGTTGTAAGGTGTGTGCCCAGCCTTAGACTTTAGGACTGGTGTGGGCAACTCCGGCCCTCCAGCTGTGCTTTAATTACAAATCCCAATATGCCTCTGCCTCTCGGAGTCATGTCTGTACCTGCCAGTGTTGCAATGCCCCATGGGACCTGAGGGCTACAGTTGCCCACCTCTTCACTAGGTGCACCTGTGCCCACCCTAAGGACTTTAAGGTCTGTTAACATTATTTCACTGCAGTAACGCATGTTACGAGCACTGGTGCAATTTGGTGCCATTTTTTCCGAATTGCAACCCCAACTCACTTTCTCATGTACTTGTGTTGCAGTGCATCACAATATGTGGTAACTGGGGTTGGCCCAGTGAGGGAAAATACCAGTCATCGCACAAAGTGTGAACGTGCCCTAAATATGAAATTAATTCTTACATATCCTTAAAGATCACAGCAAAGAATCTGAGGGCTCAATCACAACAGCAGGTTTGCGTTAAGGTGTGTATAACATGTGCCTGCTAGTGTGGATTGTGCACGAGTGCCGCGATACATTGTAATACAACAGCAACAAGTTTACCAGCACACTCAACAGCCTGCATGCAAAAAAACTTGTCTAACAGCAAAGGTTAAAAACAGAGGTTTTAGATACACGTCTTCTGCAGAATATGTGAAAGCCGCACTGCCCCGCCAAGGCCCCTCTGTGTAGTGCGGTCCTAACTCTAAAGGTGCCCATACACTGCACGATTCTCATACAAGAATTGCGGGAAATCCCGCGATCGTACGAGAATCGTGCAGTGTATGGAAGCCGTGTGACCGTTTCTACTGTACGGTCGCACGTCTTCCGTCGAACCAGCAGGCTAGAAAACCCGCCGGGAATCGTACGATTCTCGGCGAGTTAGTGGCCTGCTGGTTCGACAACTGCCGAACGGGCCGGTGTGCGCACGCGCACACAGCCCGTTTGCAGTCATCGTAAGCCCGCCCCTCATTGCAGTCATCGTAAGCCCGCCCCTCAGGGTGCCTGCACTACTTTTTTTTGCACCAGAATGCAAGCACAATATTGCTATACTGCACGTTGCTCTGCCCTGCAACACATGGCTGCTGCATGGTGTGTTGGAGTGCCATGCAAATGAATAGCAACGTACATGGTAATGCACGGTAGGTGCACTGTGTGATTGAATGTGTCAAACGCACAGTATTGTGTAATGAATGCAATGCTATGGTGTGACGGTGCCCTCAGAGAAAAAATGGAAGATTTCAGTGCCTGTGTTGTGAACTTTGAAAGTTAAATTTCTCCACAAAGCCTATAGATACAGAGGTGAATGGGGGTTTATTTTAGGTTTTACTGCTTGTTCAGAATATGTCATATTTCACTTGATATACACAAATATGGGCAGTGGTACAGATACACAATAGCACACTCCTATACACACCTAGTGTGAACTGGATGGACCCTTGTCTTTATTCCACCGCACCTACTGTGCTACTATGTTACTATGTTAATAGTGTGAATGATCTGGTCACATCCTTAGTTTAAGGACAATACTATCTCATTATTTCATAAGCTGACTTGTAAAAAAAAAAAAAAACATATTTTTTATGATTTTATGCATAGAAGAAAGATGTGCCTTAGGATGGAGCACACATGTTCATTCCAGAACCCCCTCCAATAGGAAACTTGTACATTCCTGGCTGATTTGTATGAGTAAGTACAAATATAAAATCATTCTGTGACTATTCCTTCTGGGGTATTTGCTGGATGTGGACGTACGTTACATAATTCACCCTATTCTGCTCACAGTTAGAAGGGGGGATGCAGAGCAAATATTCTTTTTTTCTGCCTTGGGCCGTAGTAACAATTGGATCTGTTCTTTCTCGGATTCCGAGAACAAACAAAATCTTGTGGTTTCTCCCTGGCTCATCTCCAAAGCTTATAACACGGCCTTGTGTAACAGCCCTATACTGAAAATAATCAATAGCTGCTAGACGCCAGTCATATGACTGGGACATGCATCACATTCTTAAAGATTATTAAATGTATGCTTCACGTAGATCATCTTCTTCAAGACCTAATACTGAAGCTGAATACATAGCAGCAGCACACGCTTGTCAAGAAGCAGTATGGATTCTCCAGGTTTTAATGGACATGGGTATAGACATGTCAAACCCCATCCCAACCAGGGATGTATAAAGCTGACACAATCAGAAAGGGTCAACCCTGGAACCAAGCACATCGACGTGAAGTATCATCTGCTAGGGGACACTCAAGAGCAAGCTATTATCAACAAGCAATATTGCTCATTAGAAGAAATGACTGCAGATGCACTCACCAAGCCATTGCCAAAGGATCGTCACTATTTCCTTCAAGAGAAGCTAAATGTCATATAGTAACGCATATGGTATTGAGAAGGGGTGTTGGAAATACACAGCATATACTGTAACTATGTCTTTTGGGCACTAGATGGCGCTGTGGTGCAGTGTTGGTCTCTATAGCTTATGTATGCTTGTCTGTGATACACAGGAAGTTCTATTTGTATATATGTTTTCCTCTCTACTATGCTGTATTCCTGTATACTTACATGTAATCTCCTCCTAAGCAAGTAAAACTTAATTAAGCATTCCTCAAGATCTCAGTGCTTCATCTAAACACATAACCAACAATATGAACAAAAGTGTCAGTCCACCCAAAACTGATCAGTCACTTCTCCACAGGGGATACATTACAGTTAGGCTGTTAAAACAGAAGCAAACCTTAAGGTTCTGCGACATGCGTTTCTCTTTTTTTCCTGCATGTTGGTGAGTGTTTTTCCTGTGCATTAACTAGTAATGGTATAGCAATAGCATAATTGGGGTGCTATTAATAGGGTTGCCACCTGTCCAGGATTCACCCGGACAGTCCGGGTTTTGAATGCTCTGTCTGGGTTTCATGGCAGCAGAAACCCGGACACATCATGTCAGGCAGACCAAAATTAAGATAGGGGCTACTGGCCCCGCACTAAAAATAGTCTCAAATGTGATATTTACATACGAAAGGGTGGCGCTATTTAGATATGAATAAGCTACGACTCATTCTCTCAAAAAAAATGTGTCGGTCACTAGAGTGTTCGGGTTTCGATTGAAGAAAAGGTGGCAACCCTGGCTATTAACTAGTAATGGCATAACAAGCACGTTGTTTCTCATGTTTGGTGCATGTTCATGGAAGGCATTGGTGTGAATGGGGGCTAAGTCACTTAAATGAGAACTATGAGGTGAGTGCTTTTCACTCACCTCATAGTTCTAGCCGACCTGTGACAATGAGACTGTCACAGGTCGGCTCAGTAGATCGGGAGGGGAGCGAACACATACCAGCGTTCGCTCACCTCTCGATCCTGTCACGGCTCTCTGCCGTGACGGGGAGGGGCTGGATTCCCCTCTCCCCGCTCCGATCTGCCAGTGCTGACTGGCGGAACGGATGGAGGAGGGGGCGGGTACAGATGGCTCTGCCTTTAGATAGGCAGAGCCAGCTGTCAGTCACGCAGCTGCGCGGATCCTGGCACAATTGTCGGGATCTGCTTCAGCTACGGCGTGTTAGTATACCGCGAGCTACAGCTCGCGTTATACTGAGCCTAGGGTGACGGGAGGGCGCTAGGTTGTGTCCTCCCGTTACCCTAAGGAGAACTATGGGGAAAAGCCTTAACCCCATAGTTCTCCTTTAAGCATTTTGCAGCAGAAAGGGCTAAGCACTACAATACCTAAACAGAGGATTTCTGTTGTTTTCCCCCGTGCCCCTGTTCACACCTAGCATCCTGTCATCTGTAGCAAAATGCCTGTTGCTGGAAAAAGTACATCAGCTACTTTTCTGCAGATTTTACACTTTTGGCCACATGGGCTTCAATGGAAAATCCTGTAAACGCACAACACACGCATTATCTAGCACTTTGTTGAGCAGTTGTTGCACAAAAGTCAGTCTTTCCCTTTGGAAACAACACTGAGGAACAAAATGGAGGACAGCACAAGCTGAAAACCTGCGACAAAATACTTTATAAAACGCACGTCGTTTGTCATTCAAACACTCAAAAATGCTTAACAAAAGCCTGAAAGAACTCCTGAAACACTGACGGTGAGCGTGCACCTAACAAGCACACAATGCGTGCATTGACACGTGTGCATGCAACACGTCAAAAACATGCAATGTGCTTGCAGTACCATTAATGTCACCCCAAACACGGCCAGGAGAATGCCTGTTTTTTCACGCATGTTGACATGTGACGAACGTGCACAAACATACTCATACTGACACAATTGCTCTAATACCTTTCCCGATACTGGAACTTCTGGTCAGAGGAAGATTTCCGCTGACCGGCGGTGCCGTAGGGGAACATGGAGTCTTCAATCGGGAAGCCAGGTGGTGATTAATGACCCTCCTCCCGGCTTCCTGATTGGCTGGGCAGCCGGCTCGATACTGATTGGCTGGGAAGCCGGTTTACCAGCCAATCAGCATTGAGCTGGCCAAACATGGAGCCGTCTTCCCGGGAAATCAGGAAACCGGGAGGCGTGTCATTACCCGCTGCCCGGCTTCCTGATTGCCCGGGAAGCCGACTCCTTGCCAGCGAAAGCACTGGTATCAGTACTCGGTATCGGCAAGTACCGACAGCACAATATCGGTACTCGTTAGGGTTGCCACCTTTTCTTCAAGCGAAACCCAAACACACTCTAGCGACGCGCAGACATTTTATTGGGAGAATGAGTTGTGGCTTATTCATATGTAAATAGCGCTAACCATTAATATGTAAATATCACAGTTGGGACTATTTTCAGTGGGGGGCCAGTAGCCCCTATCTTACTTTTGGTTGCCACCTGTCTGCCTGATATATTGTGTCCGGGTTTCAGCTGCCATGAAACCCGGACACAGCATTCAAAACCCGAACTGTCCGGGTGAATCCTGGACAGGTGGCAACCCTAGTACTCGTACTCGATACCGAAAAACCAGTATCGGTGCATCCCTAGTGTATAGAATGTGAAGATTTACGGGACCTTAGACTGCTTCACAGGAGGTGGAGAAACGCTTGAAGGAACAGTCCAGGAAGAAGCCAGCTCGGAGCTTCGGATGAGAATACGTTTTTTTTTTTGTTTTTTTTTTACCTAGACAGAAACGATCACTTAACTCTTGTCTTGAGGCGGTAGCCCCACTGCAAGGGTTAATTAAAAAAACATTCCTGGAGTTCTTCTTTAATGCACACGTTCATGACCACCTTCTCTTCTTCTGCATAAATTGGATATAAATAACATAAAAGGTCAGCTCCCATAATAGATTGCACTGCTTTCACTCAGCAAGATATAACAGAGGAAGCAGTCACAGACAAAAATAGGTGAAGCTGTCATTTCCAAAAGGGCTGATTAGGTCTTTACCACTGCAAGGAAATCTTCTAGTTTCCAAACCATATCCTGCTTTTCAAATGAGTTCTTTTCATAATAATACAATCAGTGGCGGACCTAAGGAAGAAAGGGCCCTGGTGCAAGATCCCCCCCTCCCCCAAAACACAAACCCCTCCAATCCACAGCCCCTATAACGCTACTGTGAGGTCCCCAGGAAACGCAGGACCTCACAGCAACCGAATCTTTAGAAAAATGACTCCTCCAATGATTGCGGACCTACCGCATAAGGCTGGAGTGGGTGGCGGGATGTGCAGTTCGATCCGGTCCAGGCCGTCTCCCCCAGGCTCGTGCGGTAGTAACCCTGCTGGCGGCACCACCCATAATGCGGCACCTGGGGCACATGCCCCCATAGTTTTGGCCATGGGTATTGGTGCATGCATATTTACAGCAATGCAGAATGGCACAGACTATAGAGGACTACACATCCCAGCAATAGTTTATACAACAATAGCATTGCTGTAAAAAGTACTGGTGAGATTTGTAGTCTTCTATAGAGGCTTCCATTCTGCTTTGCTGCAATGCAGAAAGGCACCTGCTATAGAGCACTACTAATACCAGGCAGCTGTTTGCTGGGCCTTCATGGCCGAGGTCCCAGCGCTGCTCCATGATGTGCGTGCCCCCTCATCTCTGTGCTGGGAGTGTCGGATCAGTATCCAGTGGCCGGCGGGCCCCCCCCATCTCTGCACCGGGAGTGTTGGATGATCAGATCGGTATCCAGCAGCCGGCGGGCCCCCTCAATCTCTGTCCTGGGAG
>NW_017306269.1:3781681-3787086 GCF_000935625.1 Nanorana parkeri
GCGGTAGATACGCCCCTGAATACAATAAATGATATCATACTATAACATTACATAAGATAATTTAAAAAAACAACATAACAGCACAAAATAACATAATTTTGGCTGAATGGAGTTGGGTGACTGGAAGATAGGAAATCACTAGATGAAAATACAATGATAAGCAGAGGAGAGCGATGTTTCCTTGTTCTCACTGTAAAACCGAATTGTTAATTACATGTGACAGTAATAAACAGAAGTTTTCTAATCCTAGGTGTCTCCCAATCACCTGACTTGGCATAACACACCTTCACCTTAATCCACAAGTCGAGTCTGCTTTATGCCGTCTTTTATGGGAAACATTCTTCAGCATTGCACAGAAATGTACAATGTCTACCTGTTATTAGCAGACTTATTAAGACCCACTACAGCATGCTAGCAGGTTTTATTGAGATGATTACATTGGCGTGACTGGGAGTTGCATTTAACGCCAACCATAATTACATGCTTTAATATGTAGATACGTGTGATGGCGAAAGGAGAAAAAGAAGGAAGAAGGAAGAAGATAGGAGCAGAGGGGAGATAAGGACCGGGAGAGAAGATGATAAAATAGGATGCAGGTAGAAGAGAGGCAGAGGAGAGAAGATGAGTAGAGAGGAGGTCAGGGGAGAGAAGAAGAGAAAACAGGCGATGAGAGGAGAGTAAAGGAAAGCAAGCTGAGAGGCTGTGCAGAGAGAAGATAAAAGAAGGGGAGAGGAGGAAAAAGGATAAACACAAGATGGGAGGAGGAATGGTGAGGAAAGGAGAGGTAAGAGGTGAGGCCGCATGCATTGCATGGTATATAGTACTTTTCCACTTCTGTGTGCCTCTGAACCTCTGTGCAGTGTACAATATTCACCACTAGATGATGTTGCTGCACCTATAACTAAGAGTAGGAGCACAGCGAGAGGTTACTTTACCTTTCCTGTATTTAAAGCCTCTCTATGCCTTATAAGACATCACGAAAATCTAAATGAATTTTAGCACAAGGGCATTATGCCAAAAGAGATCCAAAAAGGCTAAAGATCAGCAAATCCCGAGTAAGTAGAACATACTCACCAGATTTACTGATATTTATGCCTTTTGTGGATCTAATTTTGCACAATGCGCTTTTAATGATTGTAAACACTTTAGATTATGATTCCTGTACAAATTGTGCGCTTTGTGATGAACTTTGGTATCATATCATGTATTGTTACATGTATTTGGCCCTTTTAATTAGTATTCATTCTTTTAGCGCACTTTGCATTTCTGCATATGTGAGTCAGGAATGCTTTTCTTTTCAGATCTGGATCTCACCCTGAAGGGCTCATTTATTTGTTTACTATACCATGTAAATTGGATATGGGGGGTTGATTGGTCTTTATAGCTTTTTAAATTATATTATATTTGCCCTGTCGTGGTTTGATGTGATTTTCACTAAAATTTGGCTTTTCTCATTCTGTATAAATTTTTTTGCATGGTTGTCCTTTCCATTTATACTTAAAATGCCCCTTTTTGCCCAGACATGGTTACAGTTTCAAAGGTAGCATGCTTCAAACCTGCTGGGTTGTGCCAGCCTGATGGTTTCCATCTGCAGCTTCTTTTATAGGTGTTCTGCTTTATGATAAATAGAGCAAAATTTAACTAAAGGAACACATTTTATTAGATTTTCAAACATAAATACAAAGAAAGTGCACAGGAGTAGGAACTAGAGACCTCTCCTCCATCAGTACAACAAAACCAGAGGTAGATGTACAGAATATTACACAAGTTTACAATTTACAGCTGGGTTAGTTGCACAGTACAAGAGATATAAAAACAATATGTGATCAGCGCCAGTAAATAAATGCAAATAAGAGCTACTAGGCACTCAAGATAAATACAAAAATATCTAAAACATGTATAACAATCATGTGCCGAACTGAATAAATATATACAATTCAGTGAAATATGTGATATAACGATAAGCTATATAAGTAGGGTTGCACAGATACCAAGTACAGTACTCGGTACAAGTACGAGTACATGTACCGATACTTTTGAGCTCCAAGACTAGACTAAAGAAAAATTCATATGTTAGGAGGCAGCTGTCATTTGTAAGGAGCACACGGAGCTCCTGGGATTTGTACATCTCTGCTTTAATGTACGATTTTGTTTTTATAAATATAAATAAAGGGATGCACAGATACCAGTTTTGCGAGTACGAGTACTGGTACCTGCCGAGTACTTACAAGTACGAGTACTGATACATTTTTGTTTATTGTCATGTGACAGTTTTTCTAAAACAATACAGACTAATGATTTCAGGACAGTGGTGGAGTCCCAGAGCCAGGTCCCATCTGCAACCGCTGCAACCCTGGTAGTTCTCATGAAAATGCCTAGTATGTGATCTGGTACTCGAAAAGTATCTGTGCATCCCTATTATAAGTATATGCTTTAAAAATGTATTCAAAAAAGCACATCAAAACATGAAAATATGAAAACAGAGTCATGAAAACAAAGTCCAATGTGCAACAATGTTAATTGTGCAAACAAATGCAGGGGATAGTCCACCACTAGAGAGATTCAAACTTCCAAGTAAGCAGTTGCCACAGAATCTTGACAGACCTTAACTTCCACCCAGTGAATGCAAAAATTGCTCTATCTAGTGGTGGACTATTACCTGCATCAGTTTGCACGATCTTTTCATGTTTTGATGTGCTTTTTTGAATATATTTTTGAAAGCATATACTTATATATCTTATTGTTATATCACATATTCCACTGAATTGTATATATTTATTCAGCTCGGGACATAAGTACAAGAGATGTTGAGGGTGAGGGGGCTAAGTACCGCTCTAGAAAAGATCAATGTGCCTAATGCAGGTGGATAGTGTTCAGTCCCCGCAAATGTGCTTTGATAAGGAGGACTGAAAGAAAAATGTGGGGTTGAGGTCCAGCCAAGGTACACCCAACAGTAGGTATTATTAAGAGGGTACAGGGTGTTGTGGAAATTTTATTAGGATGTGTTTTTAGTATATTGTAATATTGTCATCATGTCTCTCAGTGTCTGGATTTCAACGTCACGCTTGATTGGAGCGTGACCCGGATTAAATCAGCGCTGGGGGTGAACCATTGGAGTAGATATCTTATGCGTGGCGGAGCAGTGTTTTCTTAGCGAATGTATGGACGTCAGCTAGGGCCCCTGCGCGATGCACGGATTTATTGGCTTGGCGTGCATACAACTTGCTTTGAGGACATAGTATTATTTAAGATACATATCTGCCTTTATGAAAGGAACATGCGTTCGTATTTGTGATGCGTCTGATCAGCACGCTGGAGATAGTATGGCATTGTCCCTGCAGATAAGCTTCCATTCATAGGAATCATAGTAACGTTATTGGGCATTGCTCACTGAGCAGTGCAGGATAAGGTTCGCTCCAGTGGTAATGGGAGATTGTGTTGTGGGTCTGGAAAGATGGTGGCTAGGAAAACATGCAGTGGTGCACACGCGGTCTATGGGCTATGCACACTGCTTCTACTATGATACAGACATACACTCCCTTTTCTTTTGTGTACATGTGTTTTGTTGGCTGGCTATGATATGATGGTGTATTGAGGAAGTGATGTTGGTTGTTGACATCACTTCCTGTTTGAGACATCGCTTCCTGTTTGAGACATCACTTCCTGTTTGGTCATTTCCTGTTTGGCATCACTTCCTGTCCGACATAATAAAAGAGCTGGAGGGAGAGACAAAGGGTCTCTAAGAACAGAACCACCAGCATGAAAACATCACCTGAGTCACCTGCTGAGTCGTGTCCTGACTCTACAGAGGTACCTCCGGTCCTTGCACAAAAGAGCTTAATACAACTGTGCTTTTAAGCACGGGGGAAATTCTTTGTGTTTGACATACTTTAGCGCACTTTAGTGCGGCATGGATTTGTGCGTTTAACTAAGCGAATTTCCATAACAAGGGGTGTTAGATTATAGGAAGGATTGGATTCAAGTGGAGTAAGAGAATTCGACCCAGGTGCACCATGTCGCCAGAATGGCTTGGTAGTGATCATGAAAGTAAGTTGTTTATTTTTTCATTCTCATGATGAGGTTAAGTTCTTATTCCCTAATATGGGGGCTAGTAATGTTTCGCCACTGTCTGGGGATCAGTGTCCTACCTGCAGACAGAAGAAATATTATAAGACCTTGTTTGGTCATCTTCAGTGGCCCTAGAATGTTTGAAAGTAGGGCTACCTCTAGGGTCATTGTACGCCTGTAATTTGTTTATACATTTGAAAGATTTAGTTCCAGTAGGGTTAGATGAGACAGCAGTTCCACAATATGTATTGTACACATGCCCGGATTCCCCACAAGGCCACCGAGGCCCGGCCTCGGGGCGGCAGGGCACAGAGGGGCGGCAGTGGTGTCCTTGTGGGGAAGTTGCCCTCTCTGTACAAGCAGGACTGAATGTAGAGTGAGGCAGCCGATTTTTCGTTTACATATGAAATCGGCGATGTCGCCGAGATCACATGTAAACAGTGTGCAGCCTTTTCAAATTGATTAAAAAAATGTTTTAAATAAATAAAAATGTTAAAAAAATGAAATAATTAAATAAAAAAATAAAAAGGTAATTAAAAAGAAAATAAAAATCTAAAAAAATTAAGTTGATAAAAAAATAATGAAATAAAAATAACAAAAATAAGAAGAAATAATTAAATAATAAAAAAAAAGTGATACAAAAGTATTTTAAAAATTAAGAAACAGTAAAAAAAATTGACGCTAACCTCTCTGCCCTGCCATCTGGTTTCCATTCTCCATTGAAACCGATGGAAAAATTGTATAATTTAAGTACATATAGAAAGTAATATGTTCCATAATCCTACTGTAAGTGACCTAGCATCACTGGTCACTGAGGTCAGTTCACGACAACAGCAGTGAATTAGTATTGTCATCAATCACGAGCCACTAAGATGGGCGAGCTTCCAGGGATGTGCAGAAAGAATACCTGCACCGATCAACACAAACTGCAACAGATGTTGTGAATGATCTGCGGAAATGGATTAGTCAGTCACCAAGAGACCGGGTGACAGTCACTGCAAGCAACACAGACATGGATTTTCTATAGCTGCCCTAGAAAGCTCATTAATTGTCAGACGAGTCTTAAAGAGTAAAGGTTTGTCTCAAGTCCCTATATAAAAAGCCAGAGTGGGCATACATGGCCTACATTTTCAGATTTTAACCAAACAATTCAACATGTGATTCAGAGATGATTGTGAGTTATTAAAGGAGAACTATGATGTGAGTGCTTTTCACTCACCTCATAGTTCTAGCCGACCTGTGACAATGAGACTGTCACAGGTCGGCTCAGTAGATCGGGAGGTGAGCGAACATATACCGGCGTTCGCTTACCTCTCGATCCTGTCACGGCTCTCTGC
>NW_017306269.1:3787621-3803571 GCF_000935625.1 Nanorana parkeri
AAATAAAAAGGTAATTAAAAAGAAACAAATTATTAAAAAATAAGAAAATAATTCTAAAAAATAAACAATAATAAGATAAAAAAATTATAAAAAAGTAAATAAGATAAATAAAAATCTAAAAAAATTAAGTTGATAAAAAAATAATGAAATAAAAATAACAAAAATAAGAAGAAATAATTAAATAATAAAAAAAAAGTGATACAAAAGTTTTTTAAAAATTAAGAAACAGTAAAAAAAATTGACGCTAACCTCTCCTCCCTGCCATCTGGTTGCCATTCTCCATTGATGGAAAGGGGGGGGATGCATCGCAGAACCTGGCCTCGGAAACCGATGGAAAAATTGTATAATTTAAGTACATATAGAAAGTAATATGTTCCATAATCCTACTGTAAGTGACCTAGCATCACTGGTCACTGAGGTCAGTTCACGACAACAGCAGTGAATTAGTATTGTCATCAATCACGAGCCACTAAGATGGGCGAGCTTCCAGGGATGTGCAGAAAGAATACCTGCACCGATCAACACAAACTGCAACAGATGTTGTGAATGATCTGCGGAAATGGATTAGTCAGTCACCAAGAGACCGGGTGACAGTCACTGCAAGCAACACAGACATGGATTTTCTATAGCTGCCCTAGAAAGCTCATTAATTGTCAGACGAGTCTTAAAGAGTAAAGGTTTGTCTCAAGTCCCTATATAAAAAGCCAGAGTGGGCATACATGGCCTACATTTTCAGATTTTAACCAAACAATTCAACATGTGATTCAGAGATGATTGTGAGTTATTAAAGGAGAACTATGATGTGAGTGCTTTTCACTCACCTCATAGTTCTAGCCGACCTGTGACAATGAGACTGTCACAGGTCAATTCTTCCAAAACCTTCCATGCCCCAACAGTAAAATAAAAAAAACATTGTATTCTACTATATAACTATTGAAATGTACATTGTGACAGAGTCTGGGCTAAGATGGCAGACAAAGTGATACATGGGAGATTTCGCATCCACAATGTGGATTAGGGTGGTCATAGGGCTCCAGAGAAGCCTGGTGAGAAAAAATTGGCTGATCGTAAAATTCCTCTGTGGGGTCGGGAGTTCAGACTGTGAACTTCCTTCCACATTTAAGGAAGAACTCCGGGCAGAAAAAATCTTAACCCTTGCAGTGGGGATACCCCAGAGTTTTCATCTAGGGTCGCAAATAACAAAGATATATTCACCCAAACTGCGGCTGCTAGACTGGTCCCTGCACCCTATCTCCCCCACCAGTGGTGGAGTGTCCACTTGGCATCCTCCCATCCAATATACTATATTGGACATGATGACTCAGGGGGTTCTTAGACCACCGGAGTGAAGGGTGAGAGAGGCTGCAGGGACCGGTCTAGCAGTCGTGGTTTAGGCGAGTACATCTTTGTTATTTGCAACCCTAGATGAAAACGAGCACTTAACTCTTGCAGTAGGGGGGAGTAGAAGAACAAGTTTTCCTTTGCCCAGAGTTTTTTCTTTAAAGCCCTGTATTCTTTTCTGCAATATAGTTTTGTTTCAGTACTATACAGTGTGACTTGAATGACAACTTTGAGCCTCCTGGGGCTGCTAACATCCTAAATGGCAGCACCCAGCAGAAGTCTCAGGGCTTTTGGATGTCCACACAAAGGAGGCTTTTTACAGGTAAATAACATGCCTAACACATGTTAAATGCACATATAATCTTATAGGAAGATTGTTTTTTAATGGTCTGGTGACCGCGTCTCTAAAAGAACTGCAAAGCTGATATCAGATGATGAGAGGAAATTACATCCATTCATAACGGTAATTTAGATAAAAGGCTGCAGATGGATCCATGCTGCAGTCTTAAATAATACTAACCTGTGGATTGTGTCCTTCTGTCCCGGTAAGCCGCTATCAGCCTGTCATCCATTCCATGTAGTTATGCTTGTTATGTCCATTGTCCGAAATTGATTATTAGCTAATCATCTACACAGTGTGATAACGGGGACGGATTCTGTTGAAAAGCTCTTTAGAGTTTGTTAGTCGTGGGCTAAACACATGCCAGACAGAGTGAGTCAGACCCTCCATGTGAACTTTTATGAAGCTTCTTGGCTAAGGCCTCGTTCACACCTGAACGTTTTGTAGCGCGTTCTACGCTCGACGAACGCTCTACAAAACACTCAAACATCTAAATCCCATTGTATTCAATGGGTCTGGTTCACACCTTGGCGTATTTCAGCCCGTCCCTAACGCGCTACAAAACGGCCCACGCCTGAAAAGGTACATGTACTACTTTGGGCCGTTTTTGTTGCGCGTTTCCATTGGGATACAGCCAAGTAGCCCTCGGGAACGCGCGTTTGTCGTGCAATTTTTTTACCGCGAAACGCGGTAAAAAAACCGCGCGTCAACCGCGCATATGCAATACGCCTAGGTGTGAACCAGGCCTTACTACTGAAAAAAAAGAATCAACTTCTCAGGTTGCTTTAGAAGGAACATTAGGCCTGGTTCACACCTAGGTGTATTGCATATGCGCGTCTGCCGCGGTAAAAAAATCGCGACAAACGCGCGTTTCCGAGGGCTACGGGCTGAAATACGCCAAGGTGTGAACCAGACCCATTGAATACAATGGGATTTAGATGTTTGAGCGTTTTGTAGAGCGTTCGTCGAGCGTAGAACGCGCTACAAAACGTTCAGGTGTGAACGAGGCCTTAGAGATTAAAGTGTAGGTAGAACCAAAACCTTATTTTTTTATGTGGAAATGACATTTCTACAAATAGAGGATAATTCCACTTAGGGATGCACTGATACTGATACTAGTAACGTTATCGGTGCCGATGCCAAGTATTTGGGCGAGTACTCGTACTCACCCAAATGCTCTGATGCCTAGCCCGATACCTGAGCTTCCGGTATCAGGAAGCCGGGCAGCGGGTCATTAATGACCCGGCGCCATGTAATGACTCGTTGCTCGGCTTCCTGATTGGCCAGCTTCTCGGCCAATCAGGAAGCCGGGCAAAGAGTGATTACACTGCGCACAGCTTCCTTATTGGCCAGAAAGCCGTCTCAATGCTCGAGTCTTTACATGCCGCCCAGCTTCCCGGCTAATCAGGAAGCCAGGTGCGAGTCATTCCACGCCACCAGGGCTTCCTTAATGGGACTTCCGGTATCGGTATTCTGTGAAAATATCGGTACTCTATACCGAAAAAATGGTATCGGTGCATCCCCAATGCCCCTGTTAAAGTGATATTAAAGACTTGACAGCCATGGGCATGACTCTTAGAGGCAGAGACATGATGGAATTTTTAGCTTCACCACAGCTGGAGTGGCGAGGTTGCCTACCCTTGTTCTAGGGGGATGGGAATAAGAAATACTTACCTTATCCTTTGCTCCTGCAAGATTTCTCTCCACTGTTCATCTACTTCCCCGAGTTTCTTCTCTCCGCCACTACTTTGATCACAGCCTCGTTGATGTCATCATGTTCAATGCAGGACCAGTGGGCGTCGAAGGGGTCGCCTGCATATGGGCCACTGGGAACACAAGTAATAAGGTAAGTATTGTGCTTCTTCCATCCCCCTTGACAATTGACCCTTGCAGTGCGGGGGGACGGGGTAAGAGGCAGCCCACTGCAAAGAACATTTTTTTCCAGATTCCCAGAGGTCAGTTTAATTTTGCTTTTCCCATTGACTCCAAACGGGTTAAATTTGGCAAAATTTCCAGATTTTTACCAAAATTTTCGGGAAATGAACTGTAGTATTTTTAAAGCAACATGTACCTGGAAATTAAAATAAAACTCTTGCACAAGCAGCATACCATCTATCCTGTCCTTGTTGTTTACCTCATGAGGCTGAGAAGATCAGAGCAGACCCCAGGGATGACTCTGCATGTGTTTCCAGCCTCGTGCCTCAGTCTGGGAAACGTTAGCTCAAAGTCTTTTCCCTACAGACCTGAGCACACAACAAGCCTGTGTCAGGGCTCTCTTTTTTCTGCGTTGCCAGGGCAGTTCCAACGTGTCCAGACGGATATTTTGCCTGCACTACCTACAGCTCTATGATTAAACCAGGTTTTACGGTGAATTATTTCCACAATGCTTAATTGCCTCGAAAAAGGTTTCTGCTGCGAGTGTGAAATAGAGGAGGATAAACATTGTCAGAGTGTTTTCATAGTGGCCAAGCATGAATGTGTAAATAAATTCACATTTGCTGCCAATAATTTGCTGCCATGCGCAGGTGTGGGGGATTGTTGTTCCTTAATGGGAATAATCTCATCATGTCTCTGATAACTCAGGACCATTTCTTGCAGGGGAACTAGAGACTGCCAGGATTGCATAGTTGCGAGCTATCTGACATTTTTTGCAGACTATTCTTATCTGCTTTAATACAAACTACTGAAAAAAAGTATTTTCCTTACAGAGCTCAAAAGCTAAGGCTAGGTTCACACTAGGGCAATCCGTTACTGCTCAGCCATCGTTCACGAAACCACACAGATGACTGCGCGGTCATGGAATTGCACACCACCGCCGATCGTGCTGGCGGCACCATTATTTTCTAATGGCACCCCAGTCTCGCAAGGCAGGTTGCGTGGTTTTCCGCCATGATACCGCACATGCAACCGTGCACGATCACGGTTGAAAAAAACGGTGGGGTACTTGTCGCAAAAAAAGGTACATGTATCTTTTTTCAGCGATGGCCCCGTGGATATAACCTCATTGAAATCAATTGGCCTGTGTGCAATCGTGCACAAATGCGCGGTCCTGGGACGCGCGTCCCGGGATTTCCAATATCTGAACCTAGCCTCAAGCTGAAATGTACACATTAGTAAAAGTAAACACGAGATTGAATGAGTCATTCCTGTGGCTCCTCCCCCTCCCTGCCTGCTGTATACAGATGACTGTATCCAAAGCAAGGCTTTGTATACACAGGCTTGGGCTTGCATCAGATCAATAAGAAAGGCAAAATTTCGCAAAGCATATGCAAAACGTTCAGCCAGCTTTGAGCAGCTTATATAAAACATTTAACACACCCTTCAGATTCAGTTTGGGCATACTAAAGAGAGTCTTTAAGAAATCCAAAAGCTTCTGACTAGTAGGAAGTGCTGGCGCCCAGAGGCGATATCTGCGGTAGCTTTCAGGACCCTCTGCTTTGCCCGAATGTTGGGCCTCCAACACTTCCAACATTGTGTTGAGCAGCTATGTTGAATGTTCATGAGGCATTAAGTGGTGGACAAGCTTCACTGTAGTCAGGAAGAGCCAAAGACCTGCCTGTCAGAACTCCCGAGTGAATTTATCGTGTTTTGTCATGTTAGGGTGTTTGGTTTGCTATGCCCTTTGCAAACATCAGCACACATGCACTGCATTCAGATCTGCCAAATCAAAATAGAAAAATCTGCATCAACGGTCCTACTAATAGGAGACAGGCAGCTATTCCTGCCTAGTGTCCTTCTGTTGCTAGGATGCAGGCAGTTATTGCCACTTGGTGGCCTGTAGTTGGTGGCCAAGACAGCAAGCAAAGACGTAGTCAGAATCAGGCTGGGTCAATAACTTGTGGCCAGCGAGGTACAAAATAGCAGGCAGAAGCGTAGTCAAGGAACAGGCTGTGGTCACAGGAATACAGAACAGCAATTGGAAGGTCTAGGCAAGCCAGGTTGGTAACGGGAAGTCAGAATCAGAATGCAGGATCTTGGATGAAAGGGTCAACTGAAGATCACTCAGCACTGGAAGCCTGCACATCACAGGCTTAAATATTTGGTGCCACAGTTTGCAATGAGCACGCATGCACCTGTGCAGATGCACATGGCCGAGCACAATTCTATAAGCCAAACAATGCACGCCTGCAAATGATCATGCAGAACTTCAGCCGTAAGGACTGGCTCTGGCTTTCTGACACAACACCACCTACTCTCACCTCCTCTCAAGACCTCCTGCTATCACCTCCTCCCAGGATCTCCTCCAGATCCTCTATCATCCCCAGGAACTCCATACCCCAACCTGTCCAGCTATCTCCAACTCTGCCCACCTTTAGGCAACCCCTAAAAACTCATCTCTTACGGGAAGCCTATCCCACCTCTCCCTAACAACTGAACTTTTACTTTCTCCATCAACTCATCCCCCATAGTTATTATCTTTTATATCACTTACCCTTCTCTCTTAGATTGTAAGCTCTCACAAGCATGGCCCTCCTAACCCTGTTGTACTGAATTGTGTTGTTACTGTACCGTTTCCCTTTATTTTGTAAAGCGCTGCACAGTCTGTTGTGCTAGATAAAGTATAGTAATAATAATATTCATCTAGTTTAATATAGTAACCTGTCCAGGGCGTACTCTAATTGTGAGGACACTATAGCGTGGGTGCTGTAATGATAATAAGAACATTATCTTTCTTGTTAAAAAAATATGACATGGAGATCAGGCCTGAAGAGGGGGTCACCAGAAATACAGACACACATAACAGCTGACATGATAGCTGAACATGAAGAGGTTAAGCCATCTCATTAAGCGCCTCCTGCGCAGTTAATCTGATCTGAGGGTTTCTTTTTTTTTTCATGTGAAGCTGGTGTTAAACATGCTGTCTCTCAGTAGATAATACTCATAGTAGATAAATAGGCTTAGATTGGTCTCCATGGTAGCGGCCAATGATAAACTGGGTGCTGGGTCTCACACAGCTGGACCATATACAATTTTCATTCTATAGGCTTCCTTTAATTGAAAAAAAGTATAATTAAAGGCAATCTGTGCTTTTTCAATATAATATGTTTACGTGAACGTGATCTGGTTTGATGTAACTGTGATCAATTCAGTAGAAATATTTGATCAATAGGTATTAACTCTGAAAAACGTGGTTTGAAAGCAGCTTCAATTTAAATCCAGAGTTCTCCACCGCAGTGCTTCTTTTCTCCCACAAGATACCCTCAGTTTGATGGCTAGAATCATTGTGCCCACTTCTTCTGAGCCTAGGTTGCCCTGGACCCACCCCCAGTCTGTGATTTAACAGTGAAAGCAGAAGAACCACAGTGATGAGCTCATCTCTCTGTCGCTCTGCTCTCTCTCTTGCTATCAGCAGGCTCCTTGTCATCACATAAACTGGCTCCTTGTGCTGCTTTTTCCTCTTACACTCCAGCCCTGCTGTACAGGAACTCAAGACGCTGATACCTGGTCAGATTCAGGTACTCACACTGCTTGTATTTAACGAAATCATTTTTATGATGTGTTATGATTACAGAGCTACATTAGTGTGCGGCCATTATATCTGCCTAAAGTTCAGCTTTAAATTATATATGTGCTGTATAGTCCTTAGTTCTTAACTGGTGGGTTGTGACCCAAAAGTGGGTCGCCAGACCGTGTTTATTGGGTCGCCGCATGCCTTCCACTTTTCTAGGTAAGAGGCTGCTCTGCCTCCTTTTTGCGCAGCATTGTCAGTTCTCATGCCAAGCAGCCATTCAAAATATGCTGCACAGCACCGAGTGTCAGCTTGAGGTGGGGTGGGGCTATGGCCGCGAGGAGGCTTCATCCATCCATACATGCATTGCTTACAGCTCCCTCGCGTGTCCTGTAGGTGGTGCCTGGACCAGAGTGGCATCACATTCTGGCTCCCGGCACCTCTACGGGCACGCATGGGTGCTGTACAAGCAATGCGCATATGGATGGAGCTTCATTACAGCATAGCAGCCCACAATGGACCCCAGGCTGAGGATCCACTCCAGTTGTGGTAAGGTAGGGAGACTGGTTGGACCTTAAAAATAAATCAAAAATAAAATTTTGTGTGTGGTTGTGTATGTATTTCAGTGTTTTTGAAGGCCCATTTACACTAGTACAGTGCGATAATTGCATAGTACCGTGCGATTAACTCACTGTACCATGCAATCGCACCTACCATGCATTCTGGTGTGTTGCTTTGCCATTCATTTGAATGGTACCCCAAAGGCACCTCCCACCCACAGTTCGTACGCCCACACTGAAATGCGCAGTACCCTAATGCAGTGCGATTTGGGTCACAACTTAATGACAAGGTCAAATGTGGGTCCTGAGAACCACTGCTGTATATGGTACATAGTGCAACCATATTTTTCTTAAAGTGACATTAAAGTCATACCACCCTACCAAGGACGAGGCATGTTAAGATGGCGCAGTTTGGCTATCTGGCTCCTTTGGGACCCATATACGCTAGTTTGTGTCCTCCCGTTACCCTGAGGAGAACTATGGGGAAAAACACTGACCCCATAGTTCTCCTTTAAATCATGCTACTTGATTCGATCATCTTCTTCTTTCCAGTAGTTTTTAGATGTCCCTCCAGTGCTCGGTGCAGGTCCCAAATCCAGCGCTGGCTTCTCTGTCCTCCTCTCTTCTGACGTCCCATGGAGTCTGTGCGGGTGCACGCTGCTCCATAGACTTACCTTTTGTCTCTCCTCGTCTCCCGGCCGAACATCTGAAGTGCGCATGGTTCTCAACTGGTGGGTCACGACCCAAAAGCAGGTCACATCTCTGTGTTCAATGGGTCGCCATGTGCCTTCCACTGAGCTAGGTGAGAGGCTCCTGTAGCGGTGCCTGGACCAGAGTCCCCAAGATCCATTGCAGCCGCCCGAGACTCTTCAGATGTTCGAACTGGAGCGCGCAGCGAAGACACAGGTAAGTTTAAACTCTTTTTAAAAGTTTTTTTTATCTTTTATGTTTTTGCATATATCTACTGCTTGCTAGCAGTAGATATATACAAAAACCGCTAAGGGTTTAATAACCCTTTAATACAGTGTTATTTCACAGTGCAACTCCGAATGTAATCTCTGATTCACACATATGTGTTGCAGTAATGCACAGTAAAACACACAGGTGTTGTGCATTGCTGTTTATTTTGAATGGCACCCCACTGCGCTGGTACAGTAGCGGGCAATGCTGTGCATTGGCAAGATAAAGGTTTCAATCAATCCCTATCCAAACGTAGAAAAAAAAAGTTTGGGCTTTAGATACTCTTTATTACAATAACAAGCATGCTTGTACTTCTCAGAGGTCCGATATTGTTCTATGTACAATCCTTGTTTTATTGATTGCATGTAATAATCTACTTTTTTGAGGTTGTGGATTTGGGGTTCTTGGGGTTTTCATGAGCTGTAAGCCATAATCATCACAATTATGACAAATCACGGCTTGAATTATCTTGCTTTGCATGTAATGAGTCTATCTCATATATTAGTTTCACCTTTTAAGTTGCATTAGTGAAATAAATGAACTTTGCACGATATTCTAATTATTCGAGTTTCACCTGTATGTGCTGTTTGAGGGTGAACTGGCTCGGGCTGGCCTCCCACGTAGTGGGGCTATACTCGGCCGCTCGTCTCAACACATTGTTCCCTTCTCATTTTGTTTTTGTGTGTTGTTAGTCATTTATATTCACCATAAAATGCCTTAAGGGCAGGGACATGTACCTGACTTGATCTTACAACTTGTTAACATGTTTTAAATATGTTCCTCACTGTCTATGATTCAAATATCGTGTGAGACCATGTGGCCTCCGCATGTTCTCCTTTGCTATGTACCCCACCCTTTTTGTCCACAAATGAAGAATTAAAAAATAAAAATAAAAAATGACAATATGGTAAATATCATGATAATAATTTATAATACACGGTCGCTGACAATACACTATACTCCAGTCTCCCTGTATGGTGTATCTAAACCCCAAAATAAAAAAAGTGATACATTGGAACTTACCAACCCTTAAATGTGGTGGCTGCATTAGTTTTCTTTTCTTTGGCCTTTTTCCCTTTTATTTTCACCTGGCGATCTGATCACTTCCTGTCTAAAGGTAACCATACACCTTGCGATTATCATTAGATTTTTTTTGTGCCTTCATCGAACCGGCGTATGATTTCCGCTCGAATACCCCATCATGCACAGACCAATGTCGTTTTGATTATCGTTTGTTAGCAATACTAACTCACCGAATTTTGTCATTCGACAGAACGGATTTTTGTTTGCGCATGTGCAGTATTCATGTTGCAATTTTTTTGGGGGGATGAAAACGCCACTAATCCATCGATTTTCGTTCGATTCGAAAAAAGTTTTCCAGCCTGACAACTGATGAAGGAAATTCGGCCAGGAGTACTGTAATTGTGATCATTCACTTCCCATCAACTGCCCGATTATCGTATGAAAGACCATTCGTGGACAATTTCAGAGCGATAATCGATAGGTGTATGGGCACCTATATGGCGACTCAGGGATTCCAACCTGGAATAAGTCATTTTAGGGAGGTGCCCTTCTCATTTCAGGGAGGTGCCCTCTGTCCCCACCCGCGGAGGGGGGGGGGGCCTTGGTGCAACAACAAGGAAGAGAGCACCCCCCTGAAATGATGGCAGATAGCAAAGAAGCTAATGCTTCCCTTGCTATATGCTGTTTTTTTTAGTATTCTGACAGCTGCTGCCGTCAGAATATTAAAAAAAAACTAGCATAGGAATAAATAGCTAGATTGCTATTGGCTGTTTCAATTTGCACTAGACAATAGCAAACTGACTATTGTACCCACCACTGCTGCTGTCAGTCAGTAAAGGAGGATCTGATCTAGAAGTTCAGGTCCACCTCTGCTGATTGACAGCACCCGTGGGCGGGTGCAATAGCTAGTCTGCTATTTCAATTTGCAAAAGCCAATAGCAATCTAGCTATTCGTTCCTATGCCATTTTTATGTTTTTTTTCTGACTGACGGTGGCCGGCGGCCCCAATGTAAAAAAAAAAACAGAGCACAGAAAGGTTTACTCTGCTAGATAAAGCAGAGTAAACCTTTCAGGGAGAAAATGTTTCTCTCCCGGGTGTCCGGGAGCCGCTATCTAATAGCAGGAGACTCCCAGAACATTCGGGAATGTTGAGATGTCTCTGACTCCATTCTTTAGGGGAGCGATGGAACCCCCTTGGACAGCACCATTGTGACCCTGTGGGGAAGGTGGTGTTAGATGGACTAGCAGATTTAAATGGACTTGACTAACAAATGAAATCTGAACTCCATTTTCAGCAGTTACAACAACAGTTTGTTTTTCCTCTTGGCATAAAGGTTTTACATAAATGAATAAAAGCGGACCATTGTAAGCATCCCTGTCAGTGTTAAATGGTTTGTATCAACCCTCTAACTTTTTCTGGACAGCTTAGTCTGGTAAAGGAAGATGAAAAATAAGAGACTACTGACCAGATCACCAGATGAAACTTAAGAAAAACTAAAAAAAGAAAATTAAATGCAACCACCACATCTAGGAATTGGTAAGCTGCAATATGAAATATTTGCTTTTGGGTTTAGATACGCTTTACGTTTCTTTGTACTTCTACTAAAGGAACTCGGCAGCATTCTATTTTAAGGGTGAGCCCTGCCGATGTAGTGTTGCATCACTGATAATCTGTTATTAGTGTCTGTCTGTGTATATGACCTGCCCCAGACAGCCTGCTCCCTGCCTACCGCTAATCTGACTCAAGTGCTCTTTCAACTGACTCACTCTGCATTACCCTGTCACCACTGAAAGCTCTCACAATGCTACTCTGACAGCTCAGCCCAATAGAGACTGACTGCAGCCACAAGGGGTCCCCGGCTGCTCTGCCTGCCGATTGTGACTTCAACTCCACAACACCTTATTAGACTCCGGAGATGCTGCTTTATTTTATCTTGGATCCCATTCCATCTCTTGCCACATCATGAGCATGAGGAACTGACACCACTACCAAAGCTGCACCGGGGGGAGGTTGTGCCCGGCCAGCCTCTGCCACCGTGCCAACTCTGAGATCAATACCAATTTTGGAAGGAGCAGACAAAACCAAAACACTCTATTAGCTTCTTCTTGTTTTTTTTTTTTTTCCTCCCCATCATCACTGATCTGATTGTTGTATCACAAGTAAGTTGCTTATTTTCATTACAGACTAGTCAGCAGGACCGATTGGTTCAAAACTGTTGAAAATGTTTACTTTTACGTGTATTCTTGCGTCATAAGCTGGCCATAGATTTAAAGGAAATCTGTCATATGGGATACATGATCATCTGCCATGCTTATTGTTTGCCAGTTTCCTTGGAGTCACCGACTTGGAATGAGGATGCTGAGGCAGTTATCTGACTTTCCTACAAGCTGGTTCTCTGACTTTCCTGCATTCTTGCTCCTGATCGGGGACTCAGACTATTGAAGCCAAAATGTTAACCTAACAGCCAGTAAATTAGCATTTTCAGAAGGAGAATAGTGGCAGCCCCTGTATTTATTTCATGTCAGGTTTATTTTATAGTATTGTCAGGAAACAAGTTTACAGTCTGATGGTATCTCCCCTATGGTCTACGTGCACACTGGTCTATGTGCTGAGCAGTTTTATTCTGGAGGACCGGTAGGCCGCCATAGACTTTCACCTAGAGTAATCAGTTAGGGTGATCTGCTGGTACCCAGAGATGTCTAAATCCGTGGTTCTCAACTGGTGGGTCTTCCACTGAGCTAGGTGAGAGGCTCCTCAGCCTTCCCCTAGCACAGCACTGTCAGTTCTCATGCAGAGCAGCCATTCAAAATATGTAGTCCAGCGCCAAATGTCAGCTTGAGATGGGGTGGAATGGGGGTATGGCTACAAGGGAGCTCCATCCATATGTGCATTGCATAGAGCTCCATTCTGTGACCTGTAGAGGTACCTGGACCAGAGTGGCATCACATTCTGGCACCCAGCACCTCTACAGGGCGCACGAGGGAGCTGTGCAAGCAATGCACATATGGATGGATGATATGTCATTGCATTGCGTTGCATTGCCATTGTCCACCCGCACCGGAACATGCGGTGCTGCAATGCCGTGTGTTTCACTGTGGTGCAACTTGGGTTGCAATTAATGACCAAGGACAAATGTGGGTCATGAGGTTACACAGATTGAGAACCACTGGTCTAGATCATCTATCAAAGTGAAAACACCAGTTTTGAGTGGGCAGATCCTTTAACCCCTTCATGACTGAGGCCTTTTTTTTTTTTTTTCATTTTTTGCACCCATGTTATATTCCACATTTTAGGCCTGAAAATGACTTAAAACCCCCCAACATTATATATTTTCTGAATGCCAAGACCCTATACAATATAATGGTGGTAGTTGCAAATTTTTATCTTGCGCAATATTAGCGCAATTCCTTATTAAATGAAATGCCCCAAAACACAACAAAATACCAATTTTTTACATTAAATATAAAATATGAGGTTACAACGAGTAAAACGATACCCAACATGCCCAGTTTACAAATTGCGAGAGAGGCAACGGACCTCGGGAAGCACGACGGGGTTGTCCGGCGGGGGGGCGGCCCCTTCTTCGGGACAGTCGGCTTTACAAGTTTAAACAGACTCAGTCACGTCAGTCACGAAGGGGTTAAATATGCATGCTTATTGCTTGCCATGCAGCTGAGTTATCAGTAGCCTGATGCCAGCTTGTCTGAATGTTGCATCTGTCACACAAGATGCATAGCTCCCGATTCGCCCTCATTTAAACAGACTGTCCCTCTTTAGGAACCAAATCCATCTGTCCCCCTTTCTTCTCCAGTTGTCCCCCTCTTTTGATCTGATGTATAGACCTCTATAACATGTATTACCGGTATTTAAATACTGAATGCATTATACAGTAAACTCCCCGTTATCCGGCATCCACGGGGATTGGTCGATTCCGGATAAATGTAGTTTCTGGTTGATTAACACATGCCATACCCCATACTATATCATATCATAACATTTAACTCTGTATTGACTTCATATTAATATTGAAATGCAGCGATTAAAAGCAAATTAAGACAAATAGACACACAATCCTATACATGGCGCAGATCAGCAGAACAATGAACACACAGGATTTTTGGTTTTTTTGCCCACGCACTTACAGGCATCATGTTCCCAAACAGCTCTAACTCTCTATGCTCAGCTTCCCTGAACTTCCTGTCCATTACAATATCAAAAGGAATAGAACATATCCCAGCAGCTGTCCATCCACTAGCTTGGAGAAGAGAGAACTGGGGAGCAGGGAGGAGGAGAGTGTCTTGCCTTGCTGTGTCTGTCTATTTGTGGAGACACACAACTTACTAGCACACACAAGGTTGGCTCCATAGGACCCTGCAAGAGAAAGGAGTCACCCTAAACAGGAAGTCAGGACCAGTGCACAGGGGACCAGCTGATTCTGCAGGAAACTAAGGGGGTATTCACAAAGGAGCCGAATGATCCAGCCGTAGCTTCGGCTGATCCTTCGGCTCTCTTCGGCCGCAGGAGCCCTTCGGTTCAGTCGAACCGAAAGGCTGCTGTACGGGCTATTCACTATAGGGGCCGAGCGACTCAGCTGAGCCAAAGGCATGTGCTTCGGCTCGACTGAACCAAAGTGTCAGCTTAAACAGGGCGAACGGCCTGCCGAAGGGCTGGCCGTAAGCCCCGCAAATGACAGCTGGGCGATGCCAGCCGTGATCTCACAGCTGGCTCTGCCCAGTTGTAATGACAGATCAGTGTCCCCAAATTACTTGGGGACACTGATCTGTTTTTAAACATTAACAATTGGGCGGAGCTGGCCGTGAGGTCATGGCCGGCTCCGCCCAGTTGTAATTCATTGGCCGGGACCTGCTACCCAATAGGAAACCGTTTTTATTTTAAATTTTAAAAAAATCTTTATTCATTTTTTTAGATTTAATATTCATTTACATTTTAAAAAATATTTTTGCAACTTCTTTTTTTTTAAACTTTTGTCACTGTTTTGTATTCTGCTCTTTACCACGGAGGTACTGAACAGAATAGCCGAGAAGAAAGCTGCTCGGCGGCATTTGGCTATTCACTCACTGCCGTTCAGCCCCATGTGCAACTTGCTCGGTGGATGTCATTCTGATGAAGTTGTCATTGCCCTAGGTAATGCCCACTTGTGACGCTGAGGCTCTATAGGAAGTGAATGTACATGTGACGCTGAGGCTCTATAACTGAAAGAACCAACATCTAATGAATGAAGGGGCAGGCAAGGGACAGTCAGGCTGGGGAGGAAAGATTTGGATGATGCTGGACATCCTTCAGCCAGCAAATGAGGTGGGCTCTATCTGACTTGCTGCAGCTTCTAATGCACATTGTGAGGAGCTCTCAGTGTTCACTGAAATCAAGATAAGTAATTTCAGTCCAGGAGAGGAGCCGGTATAACTGTGCAATAGTGAAGCCGGAGTTCAGCTTTAAGCCAAGTCAATTTTTGTGCAGGGTATAAAAAAGTATCTCATTCCAAATCCCTACAGATAGATGTTCCGTCGCCATCTTACAGTACCGATATCTGGGTGTCAATACCCAATTATTTGCAATTCACCTCCTGACATCCAATCCTGCGTTGCGATATTTACAGATGCATTGGCATTGGCACTGTGCTCAGCGAATAGTTGGCGAACAGGCCGTGGAATCTTCTCGGCAAACATCTGCCGGTGTGTAGCCGGAGTTGGTAAATTTCCATCTTAAATAAAAAAGTCAGAAGTGTATTTTTCTGAGATCTCCCAGAACTTTGTGTCCTCTGACAGCCAGAGCGGAAGATGATCAGCGCTTTGTTTGTATTGCAGTTGGAAATAGGTCAATCTGTATAGATGGTGTAATCTGCTTGTTGTATTGTGTTCAACACATTGATTTTCATAAAGAGGAAACAAGGATGAGATAGAGACTCAGTGCCAACGCCAAAGATACCAAATCATTCCTATTTATTTACTGGAATAATACAATCCCAACATTTCCCAACACCCAATCCAGCTACCTGACAAAGAGGACCCAACTCAAACCTTCTCCTAATATTTCTATCGAACGCAGGGTGATCTCTCTCTCTCTCTCTGTATGTCTCTCTCTCTCTGTATGTCTCTCTCTCTCTCTGTATCTCTCTCTGTATGTCTCTCTCTCTCTCTCTCTGTATCTCTCTCTCTCTCTGTATCTCTCTCTCTCTTTATCTCTCTCTCTCTCTCTCTGTATCTCTCTCTCTCTGTATCTCTCTCTCTCTCTCTCTCTGTCTCTCTCTCTCTTTCT
>NW_017306269.1:3803639-3869545 GCF_000935625.1 Nanorana parkeri
TCTCTCTCTGTTTCTCTCTCTCTCTCTCTCTCTCTCTCTCTCTCTGTCTCTCTCTCTCTCTCTCTGTATCTCTCTCTCTCTCTGTATCTCTCTCTCTCTCTCTGTATCTCTCTCTCTCTCTCTCTCTCTCTCTCCATTATGAAGAGTCACTTTAAACTTTATTCCTATTTTAATCTATGACAGAACCAACATTGGGACATAAAAAGAGTCACCGTGTATATCAGTTTTGGATAAAGTGGGGAAGGATTGGGTCCTCTGTTGAGTTTTTATTGTTGTCTGTGCTCCATGGAGGAGATTTACTCCTCTATTTGTACTGGTAACTATTGTAATTTAGAAATAAAGTGAGGGGTGAGATACAAAATGTTAGCACTATCCCCAGAACAAGAGTTTAAGGGAAGTGTTCCAATGGGGACACCTGTTCTAGGGACAACTAGCTATGAGCAGAATTTCCACTCTGGGGGATTTTCGTTAACTTCCTGTTGTGCCTTTGGGACAGGAGTCGATCGCAAATTTCCCCAATGATACACAGCCAGATTGCTGATTTTGATCTAATAACTTCCTTTGCTGTCTAACTGTATCCAAGAATGGTTATGGAGATGAGAAGGTGGAGGAGATAAGAAGGGAGGAGGAGATAAAGAGCGGTTATGAAGATGAGGAGGAGGTGATAAGGGATGGTTGATGGAGATGTGGAGAAGATGAAGATGAGGGGGAAGGAGATGAGGGGTGGTTATGGAGATGTTAAGAAGATGGAAATGAGGAGGGGGGAATGAGGAGGAGTTATGGAGATGATGAGGAGGGGTCTGTGTTCTTTGTAATTAATCAGAAATTAAGTAGGCAGGGCTCACACCACGTGCTTTGGAATTCAGAGACAATAATACAATGGGGAACTTTGTCAAAACTGGAGCAGACAGAATCTTGATCAGTTGACCATAGTAACCAATAGGCTTCTCTTTTCAGTTTGTTCAGTTAACCTTTGAAAATGAAAGAGAGACGCTGACTGGTTGACATGGGCAGCTGTTCCGGATTCTGTCTGCTCCAGTTTTGAAATTAAAATTCTCCTGATTGTGTTGTCATGTCAAAGAGGAAGGGAGGAACACACTATATTTCTGGCATCTCTTGCAGTGTGGTTAAAGGGATAAAACATGGGGAAATATGCTCGTATATGTTCTTTGGGGGGGGTTTGCTTGCATTTGTTCTAGTGAGTCACTGACACCTGATCAGTTCACGCTTATTTGAGGTAATCTATTCTTTAAATGCCAGGATGATAATGACAGCCCTAGATCATCTTCAAAAACTACGGTACTCCTATATTTTTGTCATGATAGATTTATTTTAAAGTAAACATGAAATAAAAATTAAAACCTTAATCTTCCAAAATCCTTTAATAACAAACACCTACAGCTGCCAACAGGTACCTATAGCTAGGCGTATTGGGGCCCCCCGGTGTGTTGTGTACTCTCCAACGCTTCTCAATTGGTCAGTGATGCAGCCCATCACACTAAGGGATGATTAGTATGATTCTGCGCACAGGAAGTGGGACAGGCCAAAGTCTGATATTTCTGCAGCAGTCAAGAATTGTGTAATAGAAAACTCTGTGTTTTGGGACTCCCTAGGACAGCGGTGGCGAACCTATGGCACGCATGCCACAGAGGGCACACAGAGGCCCCTTTGGTGGCACACGAACCTAAGCAGGGGTGTCAAATTCAGCAGGGTTAAATGTACAGTGGGGAAGCCGGCGCTCATATTGTACAAGTGATCTTGGACAAGTGATCTAATTTGTATCCAGCCTGCAGGTCCGTCCCCCCTCCTCCATGGCCCACCTGTCTAGTAAAAAAGAAAAAAAAATTGAAATTAAAAAAATAAAACAGTGGAAAAGTAAAAATAATAAAGAAAAAATAAAATGTTTAAATGTTTGAATATGTGTGTTTCCCTATTTTGCCTGCGGAAGCGATACTGAACGTTTTTTAAACCCCAGTGCCCAAACTAAAACACAATACCAAACTTATTTTCAGTGTTGGCACTTTGAGATAAATACCGTATTTTTCGCTCCAAAATGAGGGGGAGAATGTGCCTGCGTCTTATGGAGTGAATACCTATCGCCCGACGCCCGGGACATGCAGTTTCGGGAGCCGGGCGAGTAGTTTCTTTATGGACATTCAGCCCTGCTCCTGACAAGCAGAGCTAAATGTACAGTGGAAGCCGCTGCTCGTTTAATACAAGGGATCTAATTAGATCCCTTGTATTAAATCGAGCGGCGGCGGCGATCGTGTCCGCCCCCCGCCGCGGTTTTTGGGGTCCCCCGCTCCTCTGGAGGACCGTGACCCGTCACGGTCCCCCGTAGGAGCTCACCATAGAGCCCCTTGAGAAGAAGAAGAACATAGCTCTTCGTCTGCTCTGTGTGATTACTGAGACAGCGCCGCCTGTCTCAGCGGTCACTAACTGCAGCTTCTGTCACAGAAGCCCTGCGTCCTATCGTCCGGAGCGCCTCATAGACCGCAAAATACGGTACATTGATTTTGCGTTGCAGTTTGGGCACTCGGGCTCAAAAACGTTAGCCATCACTGCCCTAGCAGCTTGAGGTCAGGGCCGGTGCAAGGATACTGCAGTATGCCGCTTTTTTTTTTTTAAACAGGAAACTTTAAAACAGGTCCCCCTTACCTGTTTCTGAACCCTTGTAAGTCGCGGCGGCGGCTCTGCGGGCGTGTGTCCGGCCTGTGTGGTGAGCGCGGCGTACGCGGCATCACTCGTGTATGGAGCTGCGAACAGGCGGGCGTGAGAGGCTAGTGGGAAATTTACATTTTTGCCGACAAATCGAAAATGAAAAACATTGACAACATTTTCCATTGTTGATTTTAATCGACTAATTGTTGCAGCTCTAATACTGTATATACAATACAAAATAATACAATACAATGCAGCATACCACGTGCACTTTATCTTTGTTACATTACATACCACTCCCACTTCAGTCAGCTCCACAGTCCCGATACCCGATACGAGTCTGACCGTGGGATACCAAGAGAGGGTGAACCGAAAACGCCTCCTCGCTCGGATCCAACTTTCAAATGTGTGCACTGGAACTGGAAGTTTCCCCTCCAGGGGAAACTGGGGAATCTCTATACCTCTACATAGTCCTAGGTCTGGTCCTGTTCTTCCCATGGACCAGCCTATGTTTTAGAATCAGTCTCTCTCCAGAGACTCTGCATACAGTCTTAGACATCTGCTCTCCTGTACTCTCTCCTCCTTTCCCCTCTCGGGCGCCCCCTATAAATCAGCTCTCCTGGGACACAGAGTCTCCCCAGGCCAGAGCTTCATCTATCTCTAGGGCCCCATGGGGCATCTAGTGGCCATTGGCCGTACTGCACCTACCTACAAGCTTCATGCTCCCTCATCACCTCATGACGAGGGAGCATGGAGCCGGCTTCCCGGCCAATCAGGTAGCCGGGTGCTGCACCATTTCCCCCGCGCCTGGCTTCCTCAATGGCCAGAAAGCCAGCTCCATGCTTTCTCGTCACCTAGTGACGAGATGCATGGGGACGGCTTCCCTGCTAATCAGGAAGCCCGAGTGGTGAGTCATTACGCGCTGCCTGGCTTCCTTAATGGGACTTAATTCGTATTTGGTATCGACGAGTACCAAAAAAAATATTGCTACTCGATACCGAAAAACCGGTATCGGTGCATCCCTAGAAAATAATGTAAATTTGCCATTCATTACTGAATTTCAGGTCCACTGTGATTCATGTAAGGAGGCATACATACATGTTCATGCTAAGTGCACACTGACAGCTGAGGCTGTCGTTAGCAGCTGTACAAGGACCTCCAAATCTCTCTGTGGTGTAGGAAGACCCACTAATCCCAAAAGGTGCCAGTTTATGTCTAGACAAGATTGTCAGAAAATAAGTATTGTGAACAGGTCTGAGGAACAGGCTTAACCAGACCACAGGACGAGGACAATGGGCCAGTGATGTGACAACAGAATACCCCAACTGTATATAGGACAATTACTAAATGTTTGGCAAAACCCGAAGAATATCTTAAAGTCATAGTCAAATATTTAGCTGTTCCTGTGCCATGGAAGGATCAGCCGAAGCTACGGCTGGATCCTTCGGCTTCTTCGTGAATAACCCTCTTAGGGTTCATAGGAAAATCTATATTATAAAAGTATAAAAGTATGGACTATAACTGATAAGGTCTGTGCGCTGCTGAGCTTTAAAAAGCACAAAAGCATTTTGGCAAATCTGTATTAACCATAGGATGCCAAATCAACTCTCTTTGTCAATCAAACAGAATCTCACATGGGCAGGACATATCCAAAGAATTTGAGACAGACAAGACTACCAAAAAATGTTTTTTTTTCATTGGAAAACCAAGAGGAAAAATACTGACAAAAAGACTGAGAGGTGATCCAAGCCCACCCATTGCCTATCATATGTAAATATTAATAATAGCTGTGAAGGTTGATTTCTGGCCAGTCTCTTTGCACACCTGCAGCTTCCTATTGGCAACTGAATACATTGAGCAGCCTCAATAACCAGTTGAAAGGCATGAGGGCTTGAGAAATCAGGCCAGAGATCAACCACGGAAGCTGTGGTAGACATGACACAGTACTTAGCAAAGTCTGGGTTTTAGAGATACCCAGATACTCTGAGGGTAATTAAAAAATGCGAGTAGACAGCCAGTTCCAACTGTATGGATCTCCGGCCATCTTAGACCTGGTTCACACCTGGGCGTTTTACAGCGATGATCTACGCGTTGTAAAACGCCCAGCAAGTGAAATCCCATACTTTCCTATTGGCATGGTTCCCACCTGGGCGTATTTCAGCGCATAGGAACGCGCTGAAAAACGCCCTACGCCCAAAGAAGTACAGGAGCTTCTTTGGGCAGTTTTTCTGCGCGTTTCCATTGGTATTCTCGAGTGTGGATCGGGATTAACAAAGCGGTAACCCCAAGCCACACTCGTGAATACAGCGTACAGGTCTTACCTTGTACGCGAAGCTTGCTGTGTCCGTCCCTTGCAAGCGGCCGCGTCGCAGGGGTCGGAGCCGGCGGTAAGTTTGAAAGTGGAACAAAAACATTTTTTTTAAAAATAGAGAAAATAAGGGGATACAAAATAAAAAATCATACCGCCAGTGAAACGCGCGTTTCACTGAATGGAAAAACGTGCTAAAAAACGCGAAAAAAACAAGCTGAAAAACGAGCAGAAAAAATACGCTCAGGTGTGAACCCAGCCTTAGAGAGTATGGTGAGCCCATTTGAGACATGTACTGGTGTGTAAAAACGACTCCTGCCACATATGTAGGTCGGAGTGCTTGGTGTATTAGCACTGATTTTCTGTTCTTTATAGACACAGGGCATAGCACCGGAAAACATGTTGTACTAGATGCAGATAATCTTACTGAAAGTTTCTTTATTTACACTTGGTGAACTGTTGTTTGTTAATCTCTCACCTTCTCTCACCTTCTCCTTCATTTTACTGTTCCCAGTAGACAGTGCTAATAATCACCTATGTGATGCTGCACGTTCACCATTGGGAACTACTACTTACCCAGCAGCTGAGGCCTCTGATAAAACAGGCTAAAGCACCTGCCATAAGCAGTCTCAGCATCTCCCATGTGTCTGTGGGATGTATCAAAACTAATATTACATTGAAAATGATTTTATTAGGAAAGCACAGTTCTACTTTATAGGTATACAGTGTTTTTTTTTTTATTGTAATAAAATGCTTTATGTCATCTCATACATGCACAGAATTCATTTAATTTGGTGATAAGAAGAGTCTACATAGAGTGATACCTTTTGCAATCTTTGGAGTTAGGTTAGTTTTAGAACTTATGCAGCTTTAAACATATGAATGATGACATCCTAACCTACAGGACCCACCACCTTTTCCATCAAAGACAATATGCCATTATCCCAAAAATAGAAGCCACAATACTCTACCGATGACAGCAGACCTTCTGCTTAAAGCCCATCTTGGGAGACAGTTAAATATTCCAGTCCCCAGCCTCTGTGAAAAATAAAACAGCAGCTTGAACTGCTATACCCATACTACCTCCAGCCCTGTCCCCCACAGATTCAGCTAGTCACCAATTTATTCCTCTTCCGCTACCAAACCCACTTTCTGTGGACCCAGGGGGGTCATGGTTCTGCTCCCCTGTCCCCTGGACTGCAGAAAGCAGTGCCACATTCTTATATGACACCACTCTCTGCAGAATTTAGGATCTCCACATTTGCAGAGGAAGAAAATGGTGATGTGACCAGACCAGGTCGATAAATGTTTTTTTTCATAGGTACTCCAATGGGGAGTTGAGGTGACAAAAGGGTAGGAGGGAGTTGGGCTTTAAAGGGCAGCTCCAACCAAAATGTTTTTTTTTAGATTTGGGATAGAGTGGGGAAGGGTTACTCCTGTTGGTGTCCCACTTTGGGAGATTTACATTTAATTCCTGTGCGGTCAGTAAGGAATGGGAAGTGAGGAAAAATCTCCACCACAGAGAAACAGATGTCAATAATAAACATGGCAGCAGTTTTATTCTTCCCCAGCTAAAATTACACAAAAGGTTTTCCTGAAGTTGCACTTAACCCATTGAAAAGTGCAGGTCACTAACCAAGAGTCGGCTGAAACAAATGAAATGCGTGGTCCCTGATCTGTAGAGATTCTTGTGACTCCTCCCAGCAGCCATAACTAGACCTTCTCCTTTCACTTCATCAACGAGATCTATTTACAAGTGTTCTGTGGTGGTAAGAAGGTTTGACCCTATTTTGTGTTGCTAATCTGTCCCTTGTGAGGTACCACGAACAGTCTGTGACAAAAGACGAAATATGGTGTCGGCGTAATTATCTCCCTAGAAAACTTTTGTACATTATATGGTCCCGGCTGGAGGAGGCCCCCATTTAAGTCAATGTCTGATCTTCCTGACACGCTCAGTCATGCTGAGCAAATTCTGCTGGGGGTCAGCCTGTCTGATTTTTGAATCTCCATAAAGGGGTTGCTAGAGTTCAGTATTACATGGTAGTATGCCGTGTTCAAGGAATTAGGACATGAGGTTTTGTTTGGTCTAATAACAGATTTTGAGTATCAGGAAACCAGGTTAGTGTCAGGTAAATGGAGCAAATCCTGCACTAAACTGTCTAAAGCATCTGGGTTTCTTTAAGTTAATTATGGATGATGATGACGTGTTTCATAGGATATCTTGGAGGCCAGAGTGCGGTGAAGGCACTGGGAGGTATTGAGAGAAAAGATAAATGTGGTTAGCTGTCTTGGTGATTCAGAGAAGTGTGTCTCTTTGAAGAAGGCCCATACCATTTATCACCACCCTGAAGATTGTGTTAATTTAAGGGGTAATAACCTGTGTGGCTATCTTTGTGAATAGACTTTTACATTGATTTTAATATTTGGGATGCTAAAATCACACTAGTAGGAATAGCACAGGAAAAATGGGGCAGCATAGTGTCTTAGAGGTAAACACTTATGCCGTGCGACAGTGGGGTCCTTGGTTTAAATCTATGCTGGGATTCTTTCTGCATGGAATTTGCAGATTCTCCCTGTTCTGTGAGTTTCCTCCCACTCCCCAGTGACATGTTGTTAGGTTTATTGACTCTAAATTTGTATGTGTGTACAAATTTGCCCGGGACCAATATGTTCTCACATATTGGTCCCAGCCCCATGCAAATTAGGAGGGTTGAAGAAAGACCTGACAACTTACCTTGTAAACAAACTTCCCAGGAAAATTTGATGGAAAAGGTTCTCAAGCATACCAGACATGGTGGCCCATAGAATCTCAAAGAGTCAGATATGATGGAACAGATATCACACACACAGTGGTAAAAATACTACTATTTACAGAGCTAAATACATAAAGCATATTCTGTGTGTTTGTGAATTATGATCTGAGAGTTTTGTGATAATTATGTTATGGCATCAACAAAATAACACCAGAAGAAGAGCTTTGTGAATTGAGCCTACTGTCTTCATTTCCACAAATGGAACCCAAACTGTCTAAGCTGTTCATTCAGTGACAATGAGATGGTTGAACAACCTATTATGATATCATGGAACTCATGGAGCGCTATTATATCAGAGTCATACAATGGAGCTGCACGTTGTTCTTAACTAGAGATATAAGGGACCTCCCTCTATTTTACTATATAGAAGATTAAAGAGACCCTGTCACCTAACTGAAAAAAGGCCAAATGAAAAGGAAGACTTGTAATACTTAACCGTCCCGATGTCTGATGTCCGTTTTGTGGGAAAGCTACTGCTATCTGAAGAATCTTCTGCCTTCAACACCTTTAGGAGTGTTGGATGTCTGTTCCCCCTAATCAGCTAGACCCTACGTCACTATAGTGCACAGTTGAGACGTAGAGGCTGGCAGATTGAACCACAGAAAGCAGTGGAGGATAGGGCCTTTCACAAAACTGGTAATGTGCCTGAAGCAGAGGGAGATTCTTCAGCAAGAGTTATGTCTTCAATACGGCAGAGATGTTAAGGGCCTGTTTCGATGTGCTTTTGTCACTATAAGCTGGTTCTGCATTTTCATACAAGTCTATGGAGATGCAAAACCCACTTGAAGCATGTGAAATGCGGATCACAAGGAGGGGAGTGCAACTGCAGAATTCTGAATGATCTTAGAGGTGTATCAAACTGATGTCAAACTGATGCTATTGACTCAAGCCCAGAGCCATTGAAACAGGTCCTAAAAGAGAGAAAGAAAAACTACACTGAATGACAGAGAGCCTGTGGCTTACCTACGGACCTCTACGTATTCAATACAATAACAAAAATGTGGAACAGCAAGCTTGTAAGAATCCATTTGTGTCTGATATGGAGTTCAGCTTTAACTGACTTTCTGTCATACCTTAATCAAATGTAAACATTTCTAAAATTCCAGCTGTACCTTATCTACACTAATATTTCTGGTGCCCTTTATAGGACTCATTCACACAGCTGAAGATGCCCGTACTGTGTGAATGAAGAATTTGTCACACCTCATTCACGCTGTATGCTGTCTGTGTCCATGGGCATACATCCACGCCTGTACCCAGTTTCCTGCTGTATTCTGTCTGCGTCCATAGGCATACATCCATGCCTGCACCCAGTTTCACGCTGTATGCTGTCTGCGTCCATGGACATACATCCATGCCTCCACCCAGTTTCACGCTGTATGCTGTCTGCTGTCTGCGTCCATGGACATACATCCATGCCCGCACCCAGTTTCATGCTGAGATGTGCAGGAAGATGCATACAGTCTCAGCATCTGTCACTCTGCCATTTATTTTTATAGGCTGCCAACCCCTGCTGCACACAGACACCTGTACTCCCGGGCTCCCCCTAGCCACACAAACAAACGCTTCATTCAGGCTCTACGAACCTCTATGTCTGTGTGAATGAGGCCTAAGGTCTCGTTCACACCTAGGCGTATTGCATATGCGCGTCTGTCGCGCGGTTTTTTACCGCGATTTGCGGTAAATTCGCGCGTTTCCGAAGGCTACTTGGCTGTAGCCCAATGGAAACGCGCAACAAAACGGCCCAAAGTAGTACCTGTACCTTTTCAGGCGTGGGCCGTTTTGTAGCGCGTTAGGGACGGGCGGAAATACGCCAAGGTGGGAACGAGACCATTGAATACAATTGGATTTATATTTTTGAGCGTTTTGTAGAGCGTTCGTCGAGCGTAGAACGCGCTACAAAACGTTCAGGTGTGAACGAGGGCTTAGACTCCAAAACCTGCAACATTCCCAACAATCTCAGGAACGCCGGGTAGGTATGTGTTAATTAAAATACACTCTTTTGTCAGTTAATTAAAATACAGTCTGTTCTCAGTTCATCACCCCAGTGATTAACACCCAGCTTCTCAGTTCTGTGTCATCTGTAGGTGGTGCCACACATGGACCGCTGATAGTCTTTGACTGTGAACAAAATGGTTTATCAAATCAGAGCTATATCACTTGTGAGGAGCTCAGTTATATATAGAAATCCAGGATTAACTGTAATTGCCAGGAGCAGAGAGTCTCTCCAGACGGGGTATGCTAACCCTCAAAGGAGCTTAAAGATTCTCTTGGTATTAGATTGTTTAGTGAAACAGGTTCACAGAGTTTAATAGACTTTAAATTCATCTGTATACCCTACCAGACAAACACAGGACATTTAGACATTCACAAACTGAAGTGTGCTACATGGCAACCAAAAAGAAATAAAAAGATAAAGCTGAACTCTAGACACATATAAATGAAACAATGTAATGAAGCTCTGTAATCATGAATACACAATTAAATGTACTTTTAAATGCAAGCAGTGAAAGTACCTGAATTTGACTTGGTATCACGCACCTGGTGGAAGCCGAGATGACAAGAGGGCTTCTCCTAAACCTCTGGACCAGACACCCCTGAATAAAAATGCAGAGAGTAAGAGGGCACGGGTGTCGATAGTCCAGACCACAGAAAATAGCTGTGCAAGACAGTGGTACACCCAGGATGGAAGCATACAGTAGTCAGGACAAGCAAAGGTCGGTGCCAGGAAGACAGATAACAGGCAGGGTAGCAGATACAGTGTGCCCTCATAGATTAGGTTGCTCATATGCCTGTTGTTACATAATTAGCAGAAGATGACCCTGTGTATGTTGGAAATGCAACAGCATATGCTGATATGCACTGATTGTATTACTGAGATGTAATATGCCTTTACGAGCTGTAGATGGCAGTGTAGTGCAATGTTACTCTGTATATGCATGCTTATCTATGATACACAGGAAGTTTTCCTATCTATATGTTTTCCTTACAATGCTGTATTCAGATGTAATATTCTTCTAAGCAAGTAAAACTTAATTCAACATTCCTCACAGATCTTAGTGCTTCATCTTAATACTTAACCGACAGTGTATTGGGGCACATCTTCTCCTAATACTGCTCTGCCACCTGGTATCAGGCTCTTGCAGTCCTTGCACAGCAGAGGTTAGACTGGAGGATGAAGAAACAGCGCAAGGAGTCAATTAGTTGTGCTGCGTTGCTCATGTGGAGATAGGGGGTCTGGTCATTGTTTCAATTGGTTTTATTTAGTAATTTAATAGCAACCTACTGTACAATAATATCCTGGAGTAATTTTTGAATAAACTGATCTTCTAAGATTTTCTGATGATATCAATCATAAAATCATATGACAGCTGACATAGTTTATTATGTAATCCGTGATTTTTTTTCCTCTTTATGTTTTTTAACATTACAATGCTTTTGTTTGTTTCAGGTAATGGCGCTGACGTCTTGGTTTAGGTGGAATGACTCCAACTTAAGACTGCCTCACAGGAGCCCATCCGACATGGTGGTGGATACACTTATGATGGAACTCAGCTGGCAGATGAAGCAGGCTGAGAAACAGCATCGTGAGAAGGAGAATGAGTATAGGAAGATCAAGACTGGGGTGGACTACAGCTGGCTGGTTAGTTACCCAAAGCACAATTATGACATCAGCCCCGGAGAGAGGCTCCAATTGGAGGATTCCTGCAGCAGGATCCACCCATCTTACTGTGGGCCAGTTATCCTCAGGTCAGTCTGACTTTTATGCTTGTGATTTGTAAAGTTTGCCCAGCAGTTGACAACTCTACAATCCGAAGAAAGTAGTTACTCAACCCCTCCCCATCTTTTGCTAAACCCATCCCTTCTATGGTCCCGATATCCCTTCTATGGTCCCAATACCCCATCTTTTGCTAAACCCATCCCTTCTATGGTCCCAATATCCAATAAGAGCACCCTTATTTGCCACTGAGAAGGTTACGTTGGAAAGTTGGATGTCACAGTTTAGCCTCATAGTCAAGAAGTCCTAGGTGTAGTGCCCTGACTCTGGCAGTCTATCCAATCTCCCACTGCAGGGAATGGTTAGCTCAAAAGATGGAGAAGATTGCGCACACAATGACAGGATTAGAATCTACCACATCATTTGTTATAGCTGGATACATTACACAACAGGACCAAACTATGCACTCTTATTGGTCACTTGAATACTCCATGGTCGGACCACTTACTAGAGCCCCCCAACAAAATTACAGTGATCTCTGGGCGTGAGATCATCCACACAGAGGGAACACGGGGTTGGAAACAGGTGTGGGATTCCAGCAAGAGTCAACCTGCCCAGGCACTTAGACCTGGCATAGATACATTCAATGGGAGGGTCAACTTGCCTTAAATGGGCAAAGTGTGAGTCTCCTAAATGAATATGTCCATAGCTGTCAGCCTGTGCCCTTATGTATTGTAAACTGCAGCACCTCAGGTAGTAGATATCAAATAATTATAGCATAAGATATTAGATAGATGACAGCCACAGAACAGCAGAAGATGCACCTCGAATAGCCAAGATGGTGGTGGTTTTGGCATCTTGCTTTTGTTAGATAACATTCTCATTTTTTTGTGGGGAAATTCTTTATACATTCTCATATTTATATACGTCACCATGTTATAGGCCCTGGTTTGATAAGTTATTAGTTAATGCTCCCTAATTGCATGACATTGTGTAATGTGGTCACTGTGACATTTTTGGTGTTTAGTTTGTTGAAGAATATCTGAAGCCAGAAGTTTTTTTGTTTTGTTATGTTGAATAGAGTGGTGGAGGGTTTTCTGTCTCATTAGGGAAATGCCCTCTTAGACAGTTGTCTTGAGAACAAGTGTCCCTATTGGAAGATTTCCCCTCTATTCCTTCTCTGGGGGCCACTCAAAATGTAGTATTTCTGAATTGTGACATTGGTGACCAGGACAAATGAAGAGAGTAAAGACACAGAAAGCAATAAAACCCAACAGTGGTTCTTAACCCTCACCACACTCCCAAATCCAAATGTAAAAATATGGCATATTACACTTGATCATTGTTCCAGATTTAAAGGATAAGCTTTAACACTGTGAGTTGTATTTGAATACTGGTTGGACTGTTATTGAATATGTAGCTTTTAATATCTATATTGCTAAGTATTCTTGTAGCAACTTTATCATGGGGAAGAGGGAGAGGGGGATGCTGTTGGCTATAAAGTGTAGGCACCTAGAGCTCCCAGGTCCCCATGACTAGACCCAAATGTTGGGCCACTTTGATAAATAAAGCTCTAAAATTTTCTGGTAATGCCAAAGCTTGCCCACTCTTCCTGCCTCCTGCACGTTTGCTAATGGACAGTTTGGCAGTCCTTCATGGTAATGGGCCAATAGGAATGTGTTTATGGGGTGTGGGAACGAGTGGCAAGAAAAGTACCAGAAAGTGTTGGGTCAATTGAAGCCTTCACCCCCAAACAATTCCAGACCTAAAATCTAAAACTAACAGACAGGAGAGGACGTACAGCAACAGCTGCTCCTGGGGACTCCTGTTCCAGGAATACAGTATTTGTTTAGGTCAGGGAGCCATTTTTGTAGAGCTATGTCTTATTTTGACTATAAAATCCAACTCCATTTTTTTTTTTTTTTACGTTTCGGCTAGAAAAAATTAAATGTTAGATCTTCCATAGGGGTGATTTCTCTCCTGTCTTGATCCTACGACTTTCACCTGGACAGAAAGAGAGAGAAAATTATCTTCAACAGAGAACAATAAATCTTAACAGAGGCTATAAACCTTCCTCTCAGTACTAGAACTTTTCTTTGGTACTGCTGTCTGTGTCCCCACTGTAGATATTTCCCCTCACTTCTTGTTCTGTTAGACACCAATGAAATAAGCAGGGAGGGGGGACATTTTCTCTCACTTACCATTCAATGAAAGTTGGAAAAATCACCCTTCCAAAAGTTTTGGCTGGAGGTAAGCCTTACGTCGCCTTTAAAAACAAAAGAAAATGAGCATGAAATATAATAAGGAATCTCCAGGATTCAAATGACTGGAAACCTCTTTTGTGGGCTTAAGAAACTAGAGGATCACCAACACTCAAAAATATTTTGTTTAAATCCTTGTGTTCATTTATACGAAAGCAGCATCACATTCATCAGCTAGCCAATGTTTCGGGGCCACGCAGGGTCCCTTCATCACGGCCCCATCCATATTTATCAGTACAAGCACCATATCTGTTACTGGTTCCAGACCCCGTAAGGAGTGCAGGACATACATCCGTACGCTACATCTCTTTGGGCTTACACACACATAGGCCGGTTTTTAGAAATGTAAACTCTCAATCTAAATTTTTTAGAATAAATAACAAAAACCTTGCCGGCCGGTTAGAGGTGCACAGGGAGGCCCGTTCTATCAAATTCGTTCTCATTTTAATATTTAAAACCTTCAAACAATCTCCCATTCAGAATCTTCTCTTTTGCAAATCACCAGGCTACGACTGTGGTCCGTAAATTGCTAACAGCGCCATGGCAACCGAGAACTGGTCAGACTCATGAGCACATAATTTAATCTGCCATCATCTTCCGAACAAATAGTTACATTTTTCAGGGTAATGAACACCATTGATGATGTCTTACAGATGAGTGCTGGGAGATACGAACTATACATGTCCTGATCAATACAGTTAAAATAGCAATTTCTGTAAGTAAGGGAAAATATAAAGGGGTTTGGGTCAGTTTTCTTCTATTTCTAATTGAAATGTTTTTTTCACTGATGAGAGTACAATAGCAGAGGCGTAACTAGAACCTTCAGGGCCCCGGTGCAAGAAACCATGAAGGCCCCCCCCCCCCCAACCGCCATGGCACCGCATGGTTGACAGGAAGGCTGCCCAGCAAGCGTGGGACCTCGGGCAGCCGCTTGCTTAAAATTTTAGTGCCGGTGTTCTGTCGAGCGCCGACCCAGTATCTGCGCTTGCGTACAGACGGGATTAACGAGGAAACCGGCATTTATTTACAAAGTATTCGTTTGTAATGGTTAATTGTGATGTTAATAATATGCCGTCAATGGCGGTGAATGACGGGTGGAATATTATTAACGGTCACAATTAACAATTTAAACGAAATACTTTATAAATAAATCCCTGTTCCCTCAATAATATTGGTCTGTGCACAAGCGCAGATTCGACTACATCGGCGTTCTCGACAGAACACCGGTATCTGCGTTTAGTATCGGGGCATTTTCACGAGTATAATTACTTGTGAAAATGGCCAGTATTAACACTGGTGTATCCCTACTTAAAAATATAATGCATTGCTGGGACTTGTAGTCCTACATAGTTGGTGCTATTCTGCATTGCTGTATAATCATCATACAACAATGCAGAATACCACCAGCTATGCGGGACTACAAGTCCCAGCAATACATTATAATAAGTCAGCTATGCAGAATGCCACCAGCATCCCCGCCCCCACTATAATGCATTGCTGGGACTTGTAGTCCTACATAGTTGGAGCTATTCTGCATTGCTGTATAATCATCATGCATCAATGCAGAATACCAGCAGCTATGCGGGACTACAAGTCACAGCAAAACATTATAATAAAAGTCAGGTATGCAGAATACCAATACACCAGCATCCCCCCCACTATAATGCATTGCTGGGACTTGTAGTCCTACATAGTTGGAGCTATTCTGCATTGCTGTATAATCATCATAAAGCAATGTAGAATCCCACCAGCTATGCGGGACTACAAGTCCCAGCAATACATTATAATAGAAGTCAGCACTACAGAATCCCACTACACAACACACACACTCCCCCCCCCTCTTCCCACTCCAGACTTACCTTCCTTCTCCAGCAGGGCCCTCTTCCTCGTCTCCCCATTCAGGGGGCGGGGCTAAGAGGGTCGGGTCCTCACACAGCAGAATGTGCTGCCCGGCAGTGCCTGCAGCATATTCTGCTGGTGACAGTCTCTCCCATCCCTGCCACACAGCTGCCCGTACATGCTGCGGGCGGCTGTGCGGTAGGGAAGGAGCGGCACTCTCTCGGGGGGGCCCTCTTCTTCCTCGCTGGCCCCCCCCCAAGTGGCGGAACTCCAGGGCCCCCTGGTAGTTCCGCCAGTGTACAATAGTAGTTGTCTCCTATTAAGGAAGAGGCGGCCCTCCCTCGGGGGGGCCCTCTTCTTCCTCGCTGGCCCCCCCCCAAGTGGCGGAACTCCAGGGCCCCCTGGTAGTTCCGCCAGTGTACAATAGTAGTTGTCTCCTATTAGACATGATTAGACATGATAAAACCTTGGAGAGAGACGTCCATTCAGAGAGGAGTCACTCCAGAGATTCATTCAGTGGGTCTGATCTACCAAAGCATATGAATGTTTGCTGCTGGAATAGCCAAATCGTATCCTTACCATCTTTATTATGCACCTGCGATGTGCACCGTACTGTAGGTATTGAACATCAGTGTACGATCAGCTTGGCAGGTTCAGGGATTGCAGTTACTGTGTGCATATACTGTACATCCATGTATTGATGTGCACACATAATGCAAGCATACCATAGCATATTATGCCTGCTCTTCATGATTTGGTTTTGTAAAACAAGCCCACTGATTGTACACATTTTAGCTTGAGTTATTGAGCTCTACAATATGTTTTAGCAAGTGAAGGAGAACTATTGCGAGTGTTAAATATACAGCTCGAGAAATGAAAGATCACAAACCGCTGATTGCTCAGCTCTTGGTCTCCGCACTGTCACTGATCCCCACAGGGATTCCCCTCTCCCCTTTTCTGATTTCTTCCAGCGCTTATTGGAGAGAAAGACAGAGAAGGGGGCGGGCACAGATGGCTCTGGCTATAGAGAGGCGAAGCCAGCTGTCAATCAGGTAGCAGGGTGGATCCTGAAAATATTGCCGGGATCCTTCCTGGCTACAGAGCGGCTCTCTGCTGTCAGCTTATAGCGGCCAGTAGTCCGCTATATGCTGACTTTTGGTCACAGGAGGACATTAGTAAATGTCCTCCTATGACCCAAAAGAGAACTATAGCCAACAAAAGGTTTGGCTATAGTTCTCTTTTTATGAAAAAATACATAGCTACTTGTCCAGCAAAACTGCAAGTACATTCATTCAAGTGCAAGTTAACTGTTGTGAAAATAGGACAAATCAAATGGGCTTAATGTATTTAATCCTAAGGTCGAATGTTCTTCAATGGGTTCAAAAAGAACAGGGTGAACAGGGAAGGTACCGCATTATGACCACTAGATAGAGATAAGGATTGTAAGAAATAAATACATGTTAGTAACATGATTAAATGTTACTATTTAAAGAGAATGCTAGGGAGAATGAGCGTATAAATATATCCACTGCTATCCCTGTAGTAGCAATGGTTACATTTACAGTACATTATCAATCCCTCCAATGGTCTCTAAATTGTAACACTGTATCTTGTTACTAACATGTATTTATTTGCTATGATCCTCAGCTTTATCTTGTAGACATAATGGGGTATTTACTGCTCTTTATGAACGAACCTATTAAAGAACATTCAACCAGAAAAGAAAATAAACTAAGAACACTTCTTTCTGTTCCATTCTCACAACGGTTGGTGAACTTGCACAGAAGAAAAGTACCTGCAGTTTAGATGAATAAGATATGCAACTTTTTCTTAATAAATAGACCCCTATGTGTATGCAAACCCTAAATAATTTTTAGTACGCTTGGCATCATGCCTCACTGTATACAGTTTTATTAAAGCAAATACTTTTTTTTGTAAATCTGATACAAAGTTTTTGATGTGTACACTCCTTCAGTTGGCAATTTGGCTGCTCTTAAACTGACACTAAACTCCGGAGTTAAATCTTAAAAATGCATTCAAGTACCTTCACTGTTAACATAAATGTATTTTATTTGTGTATCACTCGGCTGTAGATCCTCAAATCATCTCTGAATTGGTGCTGACACTGTCCTTCCTTCTGGAGGGTGGCTGCTTTTGTTCCCCATGGTCCCTGTATGTGTTGTAAAGTAGTCACCGCTCCAAGCTCCAAGCCGTGACAGACTACAATCTCAATACAAATGAGTAAACTAACCGTGAGATTGTAGCTCACCTATACCCGGGAGTACTGTGTATTTCATTTCACTCATGGGGCAGCAAGTCAAAGTGTGTACATCATGCTGGGCAGGGTGATCCTTTGACTTTGTTAAGGAACTTTGATAAATTTAAGGGCTAGTTCACACCAAGTGCGGCGCAGATGCAGAGCAGTTACAGAACGGATCAAAACTGCGCCCAATGTATTCCAATGGTATTTTCGGCTCTAGTTCACACTGCAGCGTTCAGTTCCAGAGCATGTGGAAAAACTGCAGCATGCCCTATTTTTTCTGCTCTGGAAGGCACCACAATGCATTCAAACTCATCAAAACCGGCCCGGAATGCGGCAAAAATGCGGCAAAACACACTGCACTGCATGTGCAGAAACTCATGCAGACTTGGTCTGCATTTGGTGTGAACAAGCCCTGAAGGTTAAAAATTCAATCTAAGTGTTATGGGAGAAATAAATTGTAAATTTTGTGGCTGGGGTCAGGTTACATTTTACACTGAGTGGCCAGATTATTATGACCACCCCATCAGTACTTCGTTGGGCCACGAGATGACTCCACGAGATGACTTCTTTGGGCCGCCTCGTGACTCCACGAGATGTTGAAAGGTGATGCGAGGAATCTGACACTGCACTGTTGCCCTTCTGTTGTCTTGTACCAGTCTTGCCACTCTCCGTTCTGCCCTAACATTGACTAGTCGCTGACGGCCACAATTCGCACGTTCAGACCCAGATTTTCGGCTGACAGTCCAGTCTTTAAACACTTTAACAACAGGTGCTCTTGAACATTTAACGAATTCTGCTGTTTTGCTGATACTCGCTCCATGGCTCCGAGCGCCAACAATCATCCCACGGTCAAAGGCTGTTAAATCGTGTTGTTTACCCATATCTTCAGAAAAAAAGCACTTCTACTGTCGTGGTAAACAACCTGCCCCCCTATTTATAATGGTCTGGCCCTCTAACAACTTCAGCGCCAAATTATAGCTAATTTGCCTACAAACGTCATGTGGTCATAATAATCTGGCCACTCAGTGTATATATGCATTGTCATAGTGTTACAACATAAACATTTCTATTTATGTTTTCCTTTTTATTTGCTATTTTGCCTTCTCTAGATACTTGTATGTAAGGGGGTGTGTTATGTTTTTATATATTTTTTCCTTATTTATTAGTTTTTGTCCAGGACTCATATACAGTTTTAAAGTCAGTTTTTGTCAGTTAAAGATCAAATATTGATTATTCTATATTTACTATTTCCAGCCAACAGGTGGAGCTTTAAAATATTTTTCATATTCAGTTAAAAAGAAACAAACAGCGTTAAAAGGAAAGGCTTCTGTAGTGTTCTCTCTTTAGAGCTGCTAAAGGAAAACCAGTGTCACAGTTGCACCTTTTTATATGTTAATTTGAATGATAAAGATTTTATTTAAACAATCAAAAAAGTTAGAAAAACTCATAACAAATAAAATTGAGGGAAAACCGTTAGTTTCCCTTTACAGGAGCCTTAATAACTAAAGGCTGCTGCATCACTTCCCCCTTCCCCCCCCCAACCCCCCCGCCTCGATGGCATTGACGAGTATAGGAATTCCTATATATGACAGCACCATCTAGGGGCACTAGTGCATGCAAATGGCCAGGCAGAACTTAAATGAACCCCTTATAGATTTTTCTCATTCAGCCCCATGTGCTGAACGAGAAAAAACTCTTGATTCCCCCATCCACGCTAACAGCCAGCGTGCCTCTGTCAAAATACCAGAAGAGTGATTGCAGCCCATTGACTGCAGTCAATGTTTGCCTAAGAATTTTTTTCCTGGCTCGTTTTTTAGGTCAAAGGTTGCTGGACAGGCGGCTACCAACAGGGTTACCCATGGAGCAAATTTTAGCCTGTTTATCAAGAACTGGCTGAAATTTGCTCTGTGTATGCCCAACTTAAAATGGCTGTAGAAGTGCAATCCACTATTATGAAGTATGTGTCCAGTATTAGATTGTAAACAAATCCCCAGCACTTGATCCAGCTAATCATTGTCTGAAGATATGGCCTAACTTGTAGACTAAATTGTGCCTGAATTATGCTTAGCAATGCTCACAGGTGACTCATACTTGAAAAAGTTTGCTTACGTACTTCTTAAATGTTAATACAATACGGCATAGATTTTTACTGATTTGAGATGTCTAAAAATTGTATTTAGGGATATCTGACGTTTTTAATCTAGTGGTACAAAAGTATACACTGTACAAAAGATTAATGAGCCTGCTGAAGGTGACACAGAAAGCTGCCAAGCCATGATGGTGAACAGCGGTGTCACCTTCTTTTATAGGATGGCTAGGCTCTCAGTCACAAGGCTGGCTAAAGAGAACTTAATATGTGTTAGCAGTTAGAATGTTTAGTTTGTGTGTATGGAGCCAACTGGCTGGAGTTCCAGTGTACATCACACCTACAAGAAGGACCATTGCGTAGGAGAGAGACAGAGGGGGTGACCGAGCTTTTCTCTAGCTCTTCCTGCTTTGCCGCTTGCCCTGGTGCTTATTACAAAACTGACATAAAGCACTTTAATTACATTTGTCATCTGTGTGACAAAGAATCAAAAAGGCCAAGCTTGTGTACTTCACCTTTACTGTTTATAATGAATTCAATTAGATCAGAGACATAATTAATAATGGAGCTTAGACAGAAATGAATAGATTCATTAAAAATCCAATTTGAGATGAATCACTGCTATTCTCTGAGAGACATAATAAAGTAAATGTCTGAAGAACATGAAATTATGAGTAGAGCCTTCATTTGTCTAAAGGTACCTACAGACAATGAGAAAGCTTACCCAATCCAGATGTATTACGGCGGGATCAGAGAATGTTTGTATACTTGTAGTCTTTTCCCGATTTGTCTAGCGAACTCTGCTTGGTATGATTGCTCAGAATCTGTTTAAAGGTAACAACAGACTATAAGGATACTTGCCCTATCCAACCATATTAGGGTATGCTCAGAGAACATTTGTATACCTGTAGGCTATTCCCAATGTGCCCAGCCAAACCTGCTTGGCATGATTGACCAGGATTTGTCTAAAGATACCTACAGACAATGAGAAAGCTTGCCCAATCCTGTCATATTAGGGTGGGCTCAGAGAACATTTATATACCCGTAGGATTTCCCTAATGTGCCCAGCCAAACCTGCTTGGTATGATTGGTCAGGATTTGTCTAAAAGTACCTACAGCTTGCCCAATCCAGCCTTATTACGGTAGGCTAGAGAACATTTGTATATCTGTAGTAGGCTCTTCCCAATGTGTCCTTCTAAACCTGCTTGGAATGATTGGCCAGGATGGATCACCCCTCCGCCCAATACAAACCAACATCACAGCCATAGCCATAAACATATAAATCTGCAAGTTCACCAACTGGTAACGATGACCCTTTCCTGGCACACTCCACTGGTCATATCATAAATGCATAGCTGGCCATAGCTTCAGGTTAATGTGAAACATTGCATTGCATGAATATTTTGTAGTTTCACTGCAGCCAGAGACAGAGCTTGGGGCTCCTTTTCACACTTGCCAGACTAGTCTTACCTAAATTGCTAAAAAATGCCAGTTTACAGAGCTCAATAGCTTAAACTCAATTTAAGGGTCATATCACACAGGTGATCCTGTTGCTGGTGAAAACTTGCCAGGGATAGGAATGGTTTGGAGGGTACAGCAGGGGATGAAAACACTTACCTGACTGCATCTGTCACTCCTTCGCCAACTGGAAGAGCGAGGCAGCGCTTTCTTGCTCAGAAATCAGGTTTTGTTGCTCCCAGAATGAAGTAAGCTACAAAACATCCCACGCTGCTGGAAAGACAGGGGACCGTACTTGTAGTCTTGGTGAACAAGTACCTACACAACACTGACATAATTTTGGGCTGTGCCCCGCCATCAGAAATCATCTCGGATGCTCAGGCTTTCCCAGAGTTTTCCACCTGGCTTGTCTCCTCTCCTACTGCTGCCCATTGTGTGAGAGTGTTTCAGCACCATTCCTGTGTGACCTTGCATTCCATTGGAAGACATCTGTGGTGATATTCCATTGCATTATTTAATTATATTTTAATAAAGTAGTTTTATCTGCACTATCCAGTGCGCTAGTTTTATCTGCACTATCCAGTGCGCTAGTTTTATCTGCACTATCCAGTGCGCTCCGTTACTTTTTTAAAATGTATTTTTTCATATAAATGTTGGCCTTTGTCAATATACACAGAGCTTGCGAGGATTCTCGGAGTTGCCTAGTACCAGTAAAGCGCAGTACATTTGAAGTTTGCATCAAAGTTTCAATCAGAGACAGAGAGTGTGAAGGCAAACAACTACTGCTGTACTCTTTGTTTAACTAACCCAGAATGCTCTTTGTTCTTTTGGCATAGTTGCACCTAGTTAATTTGTAGGACCAAAATTTTTATATATAGTTCAAAAATGGACATAACACTAGTTTAGAAACTTATGAAATGTTGTTAAAAATTTACAAAAAACATTAAACTTTGTTTAAACCAGAACTAGGCAATTCCACAAAAAATGACCCAGTACAGCTATTTAAAACCTACCCACCTGCAAAGGAGTTTTGAAGCTTCTATAATGATTTAAATACCTGGTGGTCATGCCACTGATGAAACCTTAAATAAGGTGACAACACTGATTAGACTTTAGTGCATTAACTGCAGTGTTGTATCATTGTTCAGTGCTTCTTTGTCACACCAGCAAGTAAGTCTACTTTCCAGCAGCCACGTATATCAGAAATAAATATCAGCTTTGGGTGGAATTACAGAGCCCAACAGTTTATTGATACATATAAAATACAGATAAATCAAAGATAACTTTTGAGTGGACTGAACCATTCATGATCTGTTTTTCAGATTCCGTCAACTGGTGGCAGAGTACGAGCCCGACGTCCAGGAAGTCCCTCATCTCTTCCGATCCGTCTTACAGGAAGCAAATGAGAAGATGAAAGAGGAGGACGATGCAAAGAAACTGGCCAGGCAGTGGAACACCAAGCGAGCCATATCACTCACCACCTTCAAGTCTCGAGCCAGGATCTATCCTTTCGCCAGTGACATTAAGACCATTTCTGAGGACGTTGAACGGGAGTTAGAGCCCACTAGACGCGTGTGGAGCATGCCAGAGTTCCGCACCACCAAAGAGGACTGAAGTTCCTTGGGCACGACCGGGTGCAGAGAATGTGAAAACCAATATGAACAATTTTGGCCTTTTTTTGCACTTACTGAGGGATAAGAGTTACATATTCGAAGAAGACAATAGAAATAATGTTCTTTTGAACGAAAGTGTTATTTTTGAAATGATTAGTCATTTATATTTTGTTCTGTCATTGTGTAGCATCTTAGCTTTTCCAGTGGAACTCCAACCAACAGCTGAGCTTCCTGTGACATTCTGTAAACTTTTTGAGAATTCTCTGTATATACAGTCTATATCTTTTTAGTTGTGTGGGTCTAAAGGGTGTGTGTGAGGTTATTTTAGGGCAAGTGTCCTTTAAAACACTTGTCCTGAGAGATATACATGGGCTGACCCTCCTTTTTCAATATGTTAGTTGCCTGGCTATCATGCTAATCATGTGGCTCCAGTTCTTTATGACTGACCCAGATCAGCAGTCCAGGAGAGGTTCAGAGCTGTAAAGTTGACTTGAAAAGTATTGGATGATGCACGGAGTATAAAGGATTACTCTTGTAGCTTAGAGTCAGAGGTGAGAAGCCTCCTGACAGTTGCTGCCGTGTCATTTGGCTATATTCAGGCTGATAGCAAAACCTTTTTTTTATGTAGGAATAGAAATATCTAACAGAGCCCTGTTGTTTACACTCCTCTTACCTACAGGGCTCTGTTATGTGATGCTGTTGTGCACACTCAGGAGACAGTGGGATTGATTTACTAAAGGCAAATAGGATGTTCACTTGACATGGAAGTTTGCCCTTAGTAAAGCAACCCCACTATGTTATCCAGATGATGTCGGATTGTTGGCAGAGCAGCAGCGGTCAGGCTTCAGTTGACCTTTCACCTCTTACTCCCAGAGCCTACAGCAGGGGTAGCCAAACTTTGGTCCTCCAGGTGTTATAAAACTACAAATCTCATTATGCATCTGCCACTGGAATAGTCTTGCAATTCCTTATGGGACTTGTAGTTCAACAACTGGAGAGACGGAATTTGCATACCCCTGTCCTAGAGTCTTCATCAGAGTAAGGGAAGCTAAATAAGGGCCAAATATCTATCTTTCTTAGGTAAGCCTTAAACAATGACAGTAAGGACAGAATATTCAGTTTCCTGCATTAGCCAATATGCGATCCTCAATAAGAAGAGCAACAACTACAGCTGCTGGAGGAGATTTCTGAGGTCACCTAGAGCAATAAATACCCAACATGGGATCAAATTCTGTCTACTCCAATTGAAAGGTTTTACATGGCATTCTTCTTTTAAGTATGTTGACCTTTGTTCCTTGCAATGTATACTGAAGTTCGCATACATAACTAAGCAACAGACATGCTAATTTACTTAAGAAATTGACAGTTTTAACAGATTCAATTGTGTGAATGTTGACTTCAATTACCCAATCACATGAACGGCAAATCCCTGTTTACTTATTGCATCTGCAGATAATTGGATAATGGAATTGAATATTCACAATTTATTTATTTTATTGCGTGAACAATCTCAACTTCTTTAGTGTCTTCACACTGCCTATAATTGTACACTTATCAGCTGATTTCCAATTGTTTTATACTTTACTGGATTTACTGGTCCTATAGGATTTCTCCAGTCATTTTTTTTATATATCAATGTAAATTCTGTTTGTAAAACTGAACAAAATAAAACAGTGAACATATTGTATAGAAAATATAACAGTGATCTTGAAATGTCCAACACCATGACAAGGGCCTCCATCCTACCAAAATCCTGTCCCACTCTGCTGCCCCTCCACATACACACACAAAAAAGGTATTTTCTAGGAGCGACAGTAAGTGTTCCTCTCATTTTTTTCTTCGCAGAATAATGCTCAAGTAGTGGCATAAGTGGCATTCTTTGCAGTGTGTGTGTGTGTGATGCTGGGTGTCATTCAAACAAATAATGATAGTGGCTGGTGACAGAGCAGAACACAGGAGGGCAGCATTGGAGAGGGTAAGTAGTACAGTGCTGTTTTTTTTTGTTTTTTTTTACTGAGGGGTATTTTTTATTCGACTGGAGTTTTGCATTAAAGGCAAGTTACTGTTTTTCCACAGTTGGAGGTATTGTTATAATGTTTAACTGAAGGCGCTTTTTCTGTGCCTCTAAATAACCCAGTTATGGCAACCAATGCTCCTGTTTCTGAGCATTGCTTGTGACAATCAGGGTGACTCTGTGTTCCTCAAGGTAGATAACATGCCACTGATGGTGCAAGGTGCTCATTATAACAAAGGCAGGCTTTCCCCCTTGTTAGAAAATCTCTCTGCATGTGCCACTTTCACTGCAGGGGAACCACCTAACGGACCTTACACTAAAAGCTGGCATCGAAGGAGGCAGAAACATTCACTTGGTAGAACCTAGAGAATGTATGAACAAAAGACCAGGTAGCAGCCTTAACACAAACGGGGGGACCTGATCCTTGAGACCAAAAGCTTTAATGATGGTCTGTCTGATCGACCTAGAAATAATGGAATGAGAAAGTCTTTGGTGTTCACCTAATGGGCCTGTCTAGAGACAGGACTGATTTGTCCCATGACAACAGAATGTTGCATTGCTAATTTCTGGAGTAAAACTGGGCAAAGTGAACTGCCTTTAAGGAGACTACCATCAGCCCCAAGACTCTAAGGCAGAAGATTTTGAGCCCGTGGCCAACGAATCTGAAGCTTTTCTGTTCTACAGGGCCAGAACCAGATATTACAAGCGATGAGTCAGTTACAGCAATGGTTTCTAGGGGTTTAGCATCCACCCAAACCTTTTTAACATCAAACGCTGTCCGATGGAGCCCTCGCCAAATGTTACCTTAATAGTAGTCATCTAAGTATGCCACGAGAACACAACAGGGATAACACTGGGGTCAGGGCCTTGATGAACACTAGAGGTACAGAAGAGTGGCCCTAATGCAGGGCCACAAACTGGTAGTGCTGGGTACCCACGGCAAAGCACAGAAATAGCTGACGCACTGGAAAGATGGGTGCATGTAAGCAAGCATCTTTGATGTCCACAGAAGCCAGAAAGTTTCCAAGGTGAAGTGAGGCAATAACAGATCTGGTGAACTCCATCTGGAACTTTTAGACCTGAATGAAAACATACAGAGCCTTGTGGTCCAAGATGAGTGAATGTCCCCCCTTTTGGTTTGGGAACAGTGAACAGGGTGGAGTAAAATCCCAGGAACTATTCTGCTGCAGGGACAGAAACAATGACACCTTAATTTAGAAGGCCCAAGAGGGCCTGTTGGAGAGCTGCTAATCTGTGTGGAGACACAGGGAGGATGGTAGTGAGAAAACAAGGAGGAGACATAAAGCAGAACTTAAGTTTGTAGTCCTGGGACACCACCTCCCGATCCCAAGGATCTGGAATGCAAGCTATACAAGCATCCACAAAGGCCAACAGATGTTCCCCCATACTGTAAAATGGGGAGCAAAGCTTGAGGGATGGAGAAACTAAAAGGGCCGTTTCTCAACGGGCAGCAAGATAACTTTGTTTCCTGCTCCTTAGGCTTCTTCTGCTAAATAAGAATGGTGCTTTTGGTTCCAGTGTTATTCTTAAAGACAATATCAAGAACTGATGCGAAGAGAGATTGTCCTTTGATGGCCAATGTGGATCACACACTTCTTGTACAACAATTCTGCATTCCAGCACTTCAGCCAAAGTGGCCTACACATAGTGTACAGTATAACAAGAGACACATGGGAGAGAGAAGATGTGGGCCTTCCTGCAAACTGTTACACCCTGAAATTGAATGCTATAGCCGTCTGCTCCACTCAATCATCGAGCAAGGGATCAACTGCAGCAGTGGCTAGATCCTTAAGGGATTTTGCATTGTTAGACATAGTTTGACAAAGCAAATTTGCAGCCAGAATCAGGTGCAGGGTGGGACTTGCCAGTGAGAGCAGAGCTCTAGAAAGTCTTTATTGCTTGGGTCCTTTAGGGCAGGTGCATACTCCACTGGCATGGTTGTCGCCTTGTTAAGGAGTGAGTCAGATCCACGGTGAGAACAGGTCTGAACAAAATCCTCACAAAACAGATACAAAGCCAGTAGGGATTTAGGGTGAGCAAACAACTTATCAGAGTGACTCCAATCACCATAGAGAAAAAGTTGGAATAGCGGGTGCAAAGAGAAAGTTTTTGTGGCCTTAGGAGTCTTAAAGGCCCAAAGACATGAAACAGCACTGGTAGAAACAACAGGCTGATCTTCTTGTTTCAGAGTGGTGTGCACTATATAAGTTCACCAAAGATTTAAGTTACTTAGAATCAGACAGCCTGCTGTCCATGGCTCAGAAGCTGCTATGGCTGGGGGTAAATCAGACTAAAGGTGGCCATACACTGTACAACCATCGCAAGACCTTAGTCTTGCGATTGTTGTAAAGTGATTAAAAAAACGTACGATCTGCCCATCTTGGACAGGCAGATCGTACTCTCGATCATCGCAAGCCCGCCCCCCTGAGGGACTCTCAAGCAGATTCTATATGGGCATATAGAATCTGCTTGAGAGGGTGCATGAGTGCATTTGTGGCCTCTGCAATCAGAGTCAGGAGTGCTTTTCACTCACCTCATAGTTCTAGCCGACCTGTGATAATGAGACTGTCACAGGTCGGCTCAGTAGATCGGGAGGTGAGCGAACAGTTACCGGCGTTCGCTCACCTCTCGATCCTGTCACGGCTCTCTGCAGTGACAGGGGAGGGGCTGGATTCCCCCCGCTCCGATCCGCCAGCGCTGACTGGCGGACAGACGGGGGAGGGGGCGGGTACAGCTGGCTCTGCCTCTAGATAGGCAGAGCCTGCTGTCAGTCACGCAGCTGGGCGGATCCCGGCACAATTGTCGGAATCCGCTTCAGCTGCGGCGTCTCAGTATACCGCGAGCAGCAGCTGGCGGGATACTGCGGCGTCTCAGTATACCGCGAGCTGTAGCTCGTGGTATACTGAGCCTAAGGTGACGGGAGGACGCTAGTTTGTGTCCTCCCATTACCCTAAGGAGAACTATGGGGAAAAGACTTAACCCCATAGTTCTCCTTTAATGAAAGTACTTTAATAATAATAATAATTCCACTCAGATATGTTATACATTTTGGTGATCTGCAAAAAAAACTTAGCCCCATCCAACACACAGACTCCCCTACAGTACAATGCTAGAACTACGGTCATTAGTGTCAATCCACTCTGCGACAGATTTTGGGCACTATTAAAATAAATGAAATCTTTAATTGGCCAAAGGTTTTGTATTCATAGAGCATCTCTATTCAGAGCCAACATTCCAGTTTAGAGTGTAGCCTTTGAAATAAATCTTTTTATTTATTTTTAATATATATAATGTACACATAGGATGGAGTTTATAATCGCTCCACTTTAACTTTAGACACTTTGGGGTCAATTCACCAAAGATTACCACATGACATACTTTCATTACTATTCATTCTCTGCTTGTCTTTTTCAATCATAAATATATTTTCATTTCACTAGAAGATAAAATATTAAACGTCTGGATTTATTTCATGTGATAACTTTGTCACTATATTAGAATATTTGGTAGAATTTCGAAGCAAAATGTTAGTTCCCAAAAATGCAAATGTTTTGCTCCTTCACATATTGATAGTTTTATATTTTGTATCTTCAAAATATTCCTACTTTCTGTTTTGAAGCTTCTGTGCGATGCCCATTGAGGGAAGTAGAAAAAAATAGTGATGGATATAAAACACGATTTTGTAACTGATGGCAAATAAATGCTTTCAAATGGTTGATGCCCTTTTTATATCTTTATAGTCCTGTACTCCACGTGTTATGATTTGTGACTCTTTATGTAGGATGGAATAAAAAATGCCTTAAAATACATTTTTCTCTGTGAAAATGCTGCTTCCAGCTCTTCCACTCCAGTGCTCTGTGATAGTGTTGCTATAGTATAGGAAGTGTGTCTAAGCCGGTCTGTTACATTACTGAGTGCACCGAGTCCATATCTGGTGCCTATTACACTGTACAGTCAAATTGTGACACCCTGCCTAATCACTGTAACAAGGAAATTGCAGGTCTATCTGACTGCATATCTATTTATGTTACTTCAGCTTGGCTTTAATTCAGACCTATACTTAAAATGTAAAGTTTGGCTGTCCAGAATGGATTTATTAGCACAGTGTAATATGACAAAATAATCAGAAAACAAAGCACCTTTAGCCCATCATTGCTAATAAGAAGCAGCCAAGAACTTCCTCAAATCGCATATATTCCACACACTCCAGCTTTACAGGACTACATTGAAGGGGCAGTATCTAGGAACAGGCAGGGTTGCCCAGTGATAACGTGCACCTACATTTATATGGAGGCCTCTTTGCAGCTGCACTCCACTGTGAGATGGATAAAAGGGGGCCTAGGCAAAGAGTAGCTGCAGAATGTCTGCTGTATATGCTATATCATTCACCACTGAGATCTGAGGGATATGTTTGTGGGAAGATGTGTAAAAATAGCTATTGCACACATATGCAGTGTTCAGTAGGGTTGAGTTCTGAGCTCTGTGCAGGCCACTTGGGGTCCAAACTTTTAAAGTCATGTCTTTATGGACCTGGCTTTGTGCACCTGAACCAAATGTGGAGGGGTTGTCCACATAGTTTATGCATTAGGTGGGATCATTATGTGTTTATCAAGGAAACAAGAATTGTTGGTGGGGTGAGAACCTCTGTTTTGTTGTTGCTGCCCCCTTGAGATGCACATATTCATCTTTCCCTTTCCCCAAATCTGTTTCTAAGGGATTGAAAAGAGTAAGCTTGAAGTCGGGGCCTAGAAATTGGAATCCAATACCTAAAGCTGACAACTATGGTCATAATGAGGATAGAGCTGAGAGTCCCGGGAGTGAAGACCTGCCCATCAAGGCTCCTGGAATAAACAAGAGGGAAGGTGACTTGCTGATGCCATCCCAAAAGTGGATTAGTTCTAAGGGGAATTCCCCTTTAAATTTAGATATTTATACACGCGGTTAAATCCAATGACCGAGCATTACAATCCAGTTGTGAGGACACAGGGATTGAGATAGAAAAACTGTCAAATAGAAACGTGTTTGTATTCCAACAGTCATTTTATTTCAGTACAATTTACTAAGCTCAAAGTACTCTGCTACGTATGAATTCCATCTAAACTGACCACATACGTCCAATGAGATAGCAGAAAAACAACAAAACATTCTGTGAAAAAGAAATAATAAAAAAAAGTGACAGTTTTCTGCCGTCCCCATGGCTCCATCAGTCAGCCACATATTGAAAAATGAAGAAAGGACCTATCTGGTCATTCCTTCTCCTCCATATTGTACATCTAAAATAGAAGTACCATCAAAACTAGGAGTGTTTTCTTTTAAAGCAGAGCTCTTTGCACATTTTGCTTTAATATACCCATCAATGTGCATAACAATACTCAGCTGGATATCTCCACTTTGATACAACACAAGGTATTCAGACTAGAAGCAGTTAAAGTGTATTTATAACTAAACATGTTTTTTCTAGTTTTGGATAGACTAAGAAAGGGTTAAACCCCCTTGGCCAGGTTATTATTTGATTTGTCTGTGTACCATTGGGGAAATGTAATTTTACTTCCTGTCCCAGAAAACACAACCCGAAGTTAGAGGACATTTCCCAAAGTGAGAGGAAGTCCCATTTTAAACAGCTCTCTCCGAAAAACAAGTATTCCCATTGGACCATTTCCTCTTATCTCTGGTTCTGAGGACACTTAGCATTTTGGGTATCTTCTTAATTTCTGTCTCGATGATAAGGTCACCAGGGCAGATAGAGAGGGTTAGGGTTTCTTAGCTTCTTAAGGGTTAATATTTCTACTTGCGTCTCCTTTTGTAATGTTAGGAGTAAAGTAAAAGGAGTATGTTCATTAACATTTTTAAAGTAGATTTGAACACTGACTGTCCTAACAAAGGGTTAAAAGATTACAACCCTGGCTTCTACATTGTATGTTAATGAAGTTAATGAGATGAATACAATCCTCAAATTTCAGTCCTAAGTCTTTCTATAAGGACAGATCACTGTGAAGTTTCTTAGAAAAACCTGAAATGAGGGAAAAGATACACGGGAATCTGTCAGCTGCCTACATCCTGCTGGGATTCCCAAAGTCTTAGTACAGGTAAAGCAAAGCTATTAACTAGGGATGCGCCGATACCAGTACCAATATTTTTTTCCCGGTATTCACAGATGCAGAATAACAATACCAGAAGCCCCATTAAGGAAGCCAGGCGGCGTGTAATGACTCTCTGCCTGGCTTCCTGATTAGCAGGGAACCCGTCCCCATGCTTCTCATCACTAGGTGACGAGAAAGCATGGAGCCAGCTTTCTGGCCAATCAGGAAGCCGGGCAGAGAGTCATTACACGCTGCCCGGCTTCCTGATTGGCCAGGAAGCCGGCTCCATGCTCCCTCTTCATGAGGCGACGAGAGAGCATAAAGCCAGCTTCTTGGCTTCCTGATAGGTCAGCTTCACAGGCGACGAGGGAGCATGGAGGCGGCTTCCCGGCCAATCAGGAAGCCGGGCAGCATATAATGACTCACTGCCCGGCTTCCTGATACCAGAAGTAACGGGCCAGGCATCGGAGCATTTGGGCGAATACGAGTACTCGGCCCAATACTCGGCATTGGCACCAGCGCTGCCCGTGTTCCTGATTGGCCAGGAAGCCGGCTCCATGCTCCCTCTTTATGAGGCGACGAGGGAGCATGGAGCCGGTTTCCAGGCCAATCAGGAAGCTGGGCAGCGTGTAATGACTCGCTGCCCGGCTTCCTGATACCGGAAGTATCGGGCTAGGCATTGGAGTATTTGGGCGAGTACAAGTTCTCACCCAAATACTCAGCAGCGATACTAGTATCGGTGCATCCCTACTATTAACCATTTAAATGATAGAGCCAACTGGAGTCTGCAGCTAATCCCTGCACTGACGTACTCCCCACAGAGCCTATTCACGCTCACCTTCAATCTTGCACCGTTGAACAGTCTCCTCTCGTATAGCAGCATTTCTTACCCTGATTTACTGAACACTGAGAGCTTCTTGTAATGTGCATTAGAAGCTGCAGCAAGTCAGATACAGCCCACCTCACTTCCTGTCTGGAGGACATCAAGCATCATCTAACGCTTTCCTCCTCAGTTGTAAATTGTTTGATCATTCACATTTTTGCTGTCAGCCTTAAACCTGCGGGTTGTTGAAAGCTTAAGTTCACTTGAATTTTTACATCAATCATCGCTCATATGGAACAGGTCGGTGTCTTAAATATTTAAGGTGCACATAAATGAAAGGGCTTCACCTCTATGATTAAGCCCAGGTGGTGAAACGCATTAGAGAGGCGTTGGCGTGGTGTGGGGGATGTTCATGGTCATGTACACGTTGCTTACCACTCTCTTGGATTTACTTTTTGAAACCTGTTTGGACGACTTCAATACATTTTGGATTGTATCTACTCTGGCTTCATGCGGCTGATCTTTTGGACAGGCTTTCCTCCCCAGGCTTACTGTCCCTGGCCCACCCCTTCCATTCACTGGCTTTCAGTTCTTTCAGTCATGAAGGCTCAGCATTACATGGGGGTGTTACCACGGCTTTCTCATGTCAGGAAGATTTGTAAAGCGCCCTACTGGTCCCTCCCACCAGCCATGATCTTCCTGCATTGCATACAGAAGCACCAAGACCAGGTGATGATGTCACTGGGTCTAAAAATAAGGTGTCATGAAAACAGAATGATTTTTTTTTAATAGTTTCATTAGCATGTTCATGAGGGCGAAACATAAGCAAATTAAACTTCAGCTTTAAGTTTGCTCAGTACTGGCAGTCAGCACAGTATCAACTTTTTTTTAATCCTCTGGATGCACAAATTGTCAGCCTCTCAGATTTCGAGGGAGTGTCAAGATTGCAATTTCCCAAGGGTTCTTTTGAGAACATTTCCAGGGCCCCATAACAACAAAAATGTATAATTGGGGACACAACCTTAAACATAAAACAGAAACAACAAAAAAACAAACAGCTGGAACCCCATTTGTTGTCAGAATTTCCAGTCCTGTAATTATTACAAGAGCTGGAGCTCTGTGAATGGAGATGTGTCTAGCCCTAGCAGAGCAGCAATCACATCTGATATCCAGCTTCTACAGGAAGAATATATAGTGCTCAACAGGAAGAGCAGCAAGCTTCTTTATCAGACAGTCCTTCTTGCTGCAGCCAGCAGCACAGAACATAGTTGTGTACTGATGAGTACATTGCCAGAGGCTCGAGCCTGCGGCTAGCCATACACTTGCAGATTTCAGCCTTAACAATGTACAAATCACTTGATTCCCCCTGAACAGCGTGGATGGAGAATCTCCCCTGCTGGGTATTGGCCTGAACATTGACTCTTTATGACTGGATGCAGTCTCTGTTTGGAGACAATTTCCCACCAGGCTCCTTTGATTTTTCAGTTGAAGTTCATGGAGACGGGTGGTGCAGACCAGCTCGGATTTTTCTGCTGAATCACCAAAGATCGAGCCGTGTACGTCTAGCCTTCACGGGCCTTATTATCCAGGACAAGTGTTTTCAGCATTGCATTCTCTATGAAATGTCAGGCAATGTTAGAATAGAAGAAGTTGATAGATTGCACCATGAGGTCTACTGTCCCACATACACAGGTTGGATCATTCGGTCACATGGACGAATTGAGGAATTCCAACAGTTCTGCTCGATTCCTGTCTCTCTGAGGAAATAGAAGAAAAGGTTCAGTGTTACCATAGACATCCTTTAGGTGTAGTACAAATGTAGTGGACCCGTCACATAACCCCAGACACACCCTAGAATGCTTTTATTATTTATTGCAAAGTAAACTGTCTTGGGGGCGGATCACAGAAAACCACCCACCTACTGGTGCCAACCGGACCCACACTGCGCCCCAATTCCCCACTTGCAGATACCGAGTTTCTTAGGAGCTGATATTTGCATATGGGCCGACTTCCATCTAAAGGTGCCAGTTACCAAACTGTTGGCAGAAAAAAAAATACTGCATTCTACATCCATCTAACATGGTTAGTCTTTTCCTGGTTCTTAGAGCCAGGCCCCTGATGGCAAGCGCCAGATCCTCTCTCCTCCAAAGCTAATGTCTCCAGGGATATGTGGCAAAGACATCTCTGGAGGCTGCAGGGGCAGGAATATACTGTATGTCATTCTCTCTTAGGTGAGAAAGAAGGCGAGGGGCGGGCGTGACTGGAAACGTCTGCTTTTTTTTAGATTGTGCAGGGGGAGGAATACAGTAGTGCAAAGTGTAATGTTGATGTGAAGGTTTGCTTAAATACAGCCAGAGACACCAAGCAACATTGCAGAAATATGTTGAGACCTATCAGCACAGACCCTGGCCAGTGTAAACTTTGCTTTGTTTGCATTGAGCCTGTTTACAGTCCGCAATGTACAGAGTAACACATTTGCAGACCAGGGTTGCAAACAAAAGGAAGACCTCTTCTCCACACTCATTTGGAACACAAAATGCAAGCCCAGGAACAGACAGACAGAAACCCTTGCAACCCTCTAGTGTAGATCCAGCAGGGACATCCTAGATCCATCTAAACTAAGCTTCTGAGCAGCAGCAGGGGTATAGCCACCAGAAAGTGCTTCCCCTTTGTATTTACAGTTCAACCTCCTGTAGCTGGAACTACACTCACACACTTTAAATAACACAGTCCGGTGTCTTCCAGTGAACACCGGAAGAAAAAATAAATGACTGCAAGGGTAGAAGAAAAAGGTGCAGCACACTTTCATGAATTGGGGTCATTTACCTCTTTGTCCTCTTTGCTCTTTTTCACTTTCATTTTAATTTTCTTCCCTGTTATCATACTGTAGTTCTCATTCTTCTTCTTCTCCTTAAGGTACTGTAAGATACACCAATAACATACAGATCAGCTAACAGAACCGCAGGGTTTCTGGTTCTCTAGGACACAAGAACTGCAGCACTGGAAGTGAAAGTAAAACATGATGAGGTGCTTAATGTTAATCCGCTCACAATGGGATTCCCTTTAGTCTTTATTAGCCTACATGGAATTGTCCTGTTAACATGACCCCTAACCCGTTGTGACCTAGTTACATAAGCAGATCATATCTCATATTGTATCATTGGAAATCTCTGATTATCTTCCTAGCATCCAATCTCCAGCTAAAAAGTCAGCAAGGCTGTATTTAGACATCGTGATACCCACTAGGGATGCACCAATACCGGTATTTTGGTACCGATAAATTTTTTTCGGTACTCGCCGATACCAATTACTGAGTAACGGAAGTCCCATTCAGGAAGCCAGGTGGCGTGTAATGACTCGCCACCTGGCTTCCTGATTAGCCGGGAAGCCGTGCAGCGTGTAAAGACTCGCCACCCGGCTTCCCGATTGACAAGAAAGTCCCCTCTTACCTTAGTATGTGCAACCTGTCATGCAATTATTTTAGGTAAACTGAATGCTAAAATGCACTACTGGAGGCAGCATAGGGTCTGCTTAAAGGGTTATTAAACCCTCGCGTGTTTTTGCACATATTATTAAAAGGGTTTAAACTTACCTTGTGTCTTCGACGCGTGCTCCCATCCGAACTTCTGAAGAATCTCGAGTGCAGGGCTGGATTTCCCACAAGGCCAACCAAGATGGGCCTTGGGGCAGCATGGGTGTGGAATTCCTAACTCTTGACGCCCGGGACATGCAGTTCCAGGCGCTGGGCGGTTAGTTGTTTTCTACATTTATCACAGCTTTGGGCAAGCAGGGCTAAATGTACAGCAGGGAAGCCTCCTGTTTTGTACAAGTGATCTCAGCGATGTCGCCGAGATCACTTGTATGCAGCCTGCATACAGGGGGCGCATTGAGGAAACTGGCATTGGGGCAGCAGAGAGAGTAAATCCAGCCCTGCTCGGGCGGCCGCAAAGGATCTTGGGGCGGGCGCATGCGCACTTCAGATGTTCGGCCGGGAGACGAGGAGAGACACAAGGCAAGTCTATGGAGCAGCGTGCACCCGCACAGACTCTGTGGGACGAAGAGGAGTCAGCGCTGGATCGGAGACCCGCACCAGCGCTGGAGAAGATGATCAGATTAAGAGACATCATTTAAGGTAAGTCCCTACAGCAGGATTGGGAAGGGGGGAAAAAGGTTTGACTTTAATGTCACTTTAATGTATTGTTACTTCTTCAACTAAAGACACTGCGCGATCTCTAATATTATAAAACTCTAAGTGCATATACTTAGTGACAATTATACAACATGTTCACTCCAACTTATATATAGTCCATATAAAAATGTTCCCAACCTGATATGATGAAAAATAAATGTGATGAAATCCTTAGCGAGTGTGCTAGTGTTTGTGCACCTGAACGTGGATCACTGGTGATCAATTGAGGAGGAATTGAAGCACAGAAGTCACGAGTGATTGTAGAACTTTATATGCAATGATTATTTGACTCACTGATGTAATACAAAGAAAGTGAACACAAGGATTTCATCATATTTATTTTTGATCATATCATTTTAGGGAACATATAAGTTGGAGTGAACATTTTGTATAATTGTCACTAAGTATATGCACTTAGAGTTTTATATTAGAGATCGCGCAGTGTCTTTAGTTTAATATAATGTGGGAGAAGTTTAAATAGCTTCTCTCTATCTCTGCAGCTGTCAATAGGGTGTTATTGAGGATTTTGGGGTAGAGCACTATAGCGCGGATAATCATTTGTTTTGTTACTTCTTCAACTGCACAAACCACCAACTGAGAGGAAGTAGAGCTGATTTGAGGTATCTTGAACAATAAAAGGGTCTTCTGACTCCTATCAACACCCCATGCACTTGTCTCCCTGAAAGATCACTCTTATAGTTCTACAGTAGTTCTATAATCTAGGTCATTTCATACAGCAGCACTGTCCTGATCCTACCCATTCAAAATTAGGGCTGCGGAAATTAACGATTAATTCCTCGATTAATCGTTAACATTTTTGATCGTTTAAAATGCTTTTGATCGCTAATGAAAAAACTTACCTCTCCGCTGGCTTCCGGGAGTCCGGTCGGAGATCCAGTGACGTCACGGACATCGACGTCACCGGACTACTCCCCCCTTCCCCAAGTGGCTCCGTCGGCTAACGAAGGGAAGAGGAGTCCGGTGACGGCCAACGAAGGGAAGGGGGAGGAGTCCGGTGACGTTGATGTCCGTGACGTCACCTGACTTCTCCCCCCTTCCCTTCGTTAGCCGAAGGAGCCACTTAGGCCGGTGAGTTTGCCCAAGAAACTTGTTCTGCCCTATCATTTTTTAAATAGGTTATACTTACATGTAAAGGGAACATCACTGTGCAGCCTGCCAATTGACATTGAATCTTTCTTCTACAATCTTCCCAGCTGGTCAGTGTGTCCACAAGTGTGGAACAAACTCCAAGGCATTGGCCTATACACATACAGCACAGCAATGAAGTAATAAAATGAACTAGGATCACACTAATCCAGCACGTTATTATTCTGTGTTGCCCCACTCAAGCGGCGGCCATATTGAGTGGGGCACGTGAGATTAATAACGTGCTGGATTAGTGTGATCCTAGTTCATTTTATTACTTCATTGCTGTGCTGTATGTGTATAGGCCAATGTAGTTGGATCTGTATGCGTGTTATAATGAATCAAAATTAATCGATTAAAAAAAAATTCGATTAATCGAACACGAAAATTTTAATCATAATCAGCCCTAATTCAAATGTTTAACTACATAAAAAAATTGTCACTATCTTGGGAAGCTAGTGTGTTGCAGGGACACTAAATAATGTTATCTCTTCCCCTAAACTGACATCTATACAGGTGGATGGATGGAGGATGCACCTTGGATATCTGCACAGGTCTGGATTCCTCTTGTTTCTTCTTCTTCTTCTTTTTCTTTACTTTGCTGTCTTTTTTTCTTTTCTACAGACAAAATGGATTGTTACCAATCTCCCTTTAAACAGAAACAATTATAGGATTTCCCAGGATCATTTGGAATGATCACTGTAAAGTTTATCCAAAACAAAGATATCAGCTGATTCTTTGTATTTTCAAAATGTTTAGTTGCTGTGTCATATTTTTTTTACAGAGAACTATAGCCAAACCTTGGCTTTTACTATTGTTCTGTTCTGGGTCACAGGAAGAGATTTACTAATGTCCTCCTGTGACCCAAAGTCAGCATACAGTGGGCTACTGCTCACTCTATTCTAACAGGGCAGAGCCGCACTGCAGCCGGGAAAGATCTTGACAATATTGTTGGGGATCCACCCCGCTGCCTGATTGTCAGCTGGCTCTGCCTTTCTAGAGCCAAAGCCAGCTGTGCCCCCCCCTTCCCTTTTCTGTCCATCCAATTAGTGCTGGAGGAATAGAGAGAGGATAGGAGAATGCCTGCGGGGTACAGTGACTGACGGTGCAGGGATTGCTGATCGCTCAGTTCCCGAGCTATAGAGCAGCTGTCACACGCCGGCCCAAAAGTATTGGGAAGAGTATACTTTACTTTCCCAACAGTTCTCCTAGAATTTCTAGCAGCTACTTGTATGGTAGACATTAGAAACCTGTCATGATCCTAAACCTTTAAAAACTAGTTTCTACAGTATGCAGACACCAACTTTCTCTAAGTCAGAAATGGTGGACATCCACACTACTACTAGATCTACAAATAGGTAAGGAACATATGCATCGAAAGGGATTTCAGGGACGTCTTCTCTCAACAAGAAAAATTGCAGCTTTTATTCCTTCTAAAGCCAACAATTTGGCAGACATCCGCCCTGTACAGAGGGAGAAATGTATTTGCAGGATTACAGACAGATGTCATTGACTCATCCGGGTATGAGGAACTACATATCTGGTTTTATTTTAGGTAACAAAGGTGCTCTTATTTTTTCTAATAAAGTCTAGTGGAAAATGTACTGAACAGGAAGCCTATCAGGACAAAGATAAGCCATACACTGTGCACTGACACAGAATGGCAGACTGAACTTACCTTCTTGTTTTGTTTCTCTTTAATGGAGTTCTTAGATTTGTGTTTTTTCACATCTAGAAGATTAAGGAAAAGAAAATATATTAGCCAACAACCTGCATGAAATCTAACTGGTACACAAAGGTCAGTAGACGTGATAAAAATTTTTTTACGAATGCATAATTATTATTTTTTGGGGGGAAATCTGACCGGCGTTTAACTTTAATTTCTTTTTTATGCAACATATTTTTATTCGGGTTTTTCAAGTTTTACACAGATAGAAGCAAGGAGAACTAGCAGACAGGTGCAAGCAGTGCAATGTGGCATTTTTATGGCAATAAGGCATTTCGCTCATCTGGCTGGACCAGCACATAGCAGGTACATTACAAAATAACAAAAGAGGAAAACTGCTGCAACTACACACAGAGCTATTGACATACATGTTGGAAGGGTTAATTGGCACCTGTCTAAAATGGCCCTGTATGTATGCAAGCAGTAGATAGATGCAAAAAGTTTTTTTTTTAAAACCAAACGCTTTAAACTTACCTGTGTCTTCGCCGTGTGCTCCCGTCCGAAAATCTGAAAATGCTCGGGCAGCCGCAAAGCATCTTGGGGTGGGGGATGCGCAGTTCGGATTTTCGGCCGGGAGATGAGGAGAGACATAAGGTAAATCTATGGACTTGTGAACCCGCATGCTGACACTGTTGCACAGGAAGTGCCAGCAAGGACAGAGGAGTCAGCGCTGGATCAGAGACCCACAGCAGCGCTGGAGGGACAGATGAAAACGACAGGAAAGAAGAAGATGATCGGATTAAGAAACATCATTTAAGGTAAGTGCTTTAATTAACATTGGGGGAGGGAAAAAAGTTTTTGCCTTTAAAAAAGGAGAACTATGGGGTTAAGGCTAAGTTCTCCTTAGGGTAACGGGAGGACACAAACTAGCGTCCTCCCGTCACCCTAAGCTCAGTATACCGTGAGCTATAGCTTGCGGTATACTGAGACTCCGCAGCTGAAGCGGATCCCGACAATTATGTCTGGATCCGCCCAGCTGCGTGAGTGACAGCTGGCTCTGCCTATCTGGAGGCAGAGCCAGCTGTACCCGCCCCCTCCCCCGTCTGTTCCACCAGTCAGCGCTGGTGGATTGGGGGAGGAGGGAATCCAGCCCCTCCCCTGTCACGGCAGAGAGCTGTGACAGGATCGAGAAGTGAGCGAACGCCGGTATGTGTTCGCTCACTTCCCGATCTACTGAGCCGACCTGTGACAGTCTCATTGTCACAGGTCGGCTAGAACTATGAGGTGAGTGAAAAGCACTCGCCTCATAGTTCTCCTTTAATGTCACTTTAACTTCATGTTAATGAAGTCAAATAACATTCGTTATAGTTTAGTGATTTGAGTCTAATAAGAGCCATTCAGTTCTATATTTAGTTTTAAATACAACATGGGCAGACATGTTCACAATATATGTTAAGCTGTATGGTACAATGAACAAGAAGAAACGGACGTAAGAGGCCCTCTTGTGGTGAAATCATGTAAACCCCAACATACTGTACATGAAACGAAATGCCATGGTGTTGGGGAAAACCCAATGACTAAAATCTAATAGAACCTTTAACATTCTAATGTAATTTGAAAATACATTTTCAATATTTTTTAAATCTACATCTTTCATTAAGATAATATGAATGATCCCACCATGAAGTCCCAAGTTAGGTTATTCCTGTTAGAGCCAACAATGCACTGAACCTATGTTCCAACTGTGCTCCTCTGTGGTCACCTTGTCACATGGGATTCTAAAAGACTACAAGTGGCTATGCTGATACTCATTCTGCATTGGGCATGTTCCACTGTGGTAACAACAAAAAATTCACCCTGAATAAAGACATGCAGCCATCACTGGAGTACATGTAGACAGAAAGAGGCTGCAGGAGATCAGCAGCAATGAGCTGCAACAGAGGATGAAAAAAGCAAATTAGGGCTGCAATTAATGATTATTTTCACAATCGATTAGTTGGCCGATTATTGTTTCGATTAATCGGATTAAAAAAATTAAATCATTACCATCCTTAATTTAAAATAAAATACACAAATGCAGCGTTACAAACATAAAGTTTACAGAATAAAACGGCAAGTACAATTTTTTGCAATTGCACTGCCCTGGAACACACGGCATTGAGGACCTCTAGATCTGTATTTCAAGAGTAAGGATCGTAACTTTCTTTGTTTAAACGCTGTTGCAGATTCCTATCCATTTCTGTTCTGAAGAAAAAGCTGATTATTTCACAGGGGAGCTAGCAGCGCTTCTCATTGGTCAGCATGGTCAAGTGACCACACTGACCGATGAGTGCTCGTAATTTGTGAGTGAAATTCTAAATCCATAGCGCAGGCCTGCACTGGACAGCAGTACGGGTAGTACACCTGTAACGGTGGAGGGGAAGGACCATTCGCTGAAAGGTATATATAGCGGGAGCAGAGTGGGGGGCTAGATTTTAGCAGGTATTTCCATTTTCCCAAATTACTTGGGAAAGTGAGCTTACCCTTTGATGCACATTGTGTGTGTTAGAGAGCGCTGCTGTCGTGTGGCTACTGCAATATGGCACACAGTGGAAGGGGTGCAGCACTCAATGTGCGCAGACGTGCACACACACACAATGCCCATTTGCATGCAGATGACGAGGGCGATGGGGTTGGTTTTAATTTTATGATTGTTTTCACTTAACTTTTTTGCTTGTTAGCCCCTTTGTGATAGCATTTGGAGGTGACAGGTTCTCTTCATGGAGCCTGCCCTCCAATACAGAAGATTGAGCACAGCATTGTGCTTGATCCTCTGTCCAGCCCGGCTTGTGACAGCTGAGACAGGAAGCGCTGTGAGTACGGCACTCCTGTCTCACTGATCACACAGAGCAGATCGGGGAACAGATGTACTCTGGCCCGCTCCCCACTTTCCATCTTGAAGTCATTTGCCATGGTACCAAGGCCCCAGTAGCGTGGGGAACCCCGAAAACCACGGCAGGGATGTGGGGTGGGAACAAGCAGGCTGCTACAAGTGATCTGGGCAGCTTCACTATCTACAAAACGAGCGGTGGCTCCCCTGCTTGCCCGCCCGCAGAAATTCCTATTGCACAGGATGCCAAAAATATACTTTTTTTTATTATTATAGTATTGATAGTAATTAGTATTATAGTGCAGCCTTCTGGAGTTACCCATTAAGGCATTAAAAACTGAAGCTGCATTCATAAGGCATCAAGAAACGTCTTGTTGTCTGCTTTGGAAACCATTGTTTAACCTCTTGCCGTCCGCCCGTAGTAAAAAAACGGACGGACGGCACTGCAGCATCTGCGGGCACGCACGGGCAGAAAAGACCCGCTAAATGCACACACCCGTTACCGGGTGTTTCACATATAGGCGATCGGCGGGTCCATAGCCCAAAAAAAGGGTATAAAATTCATTTCAGTACAGCGTTGTATGACAGAATAAATGTCAGTCAAAGTACCGCAGCGCTGAATACTGAAAAATGGCCTGGATGGGAAGGGGGTTTAACACCGCGGATGTCAACTGGTTAATGTAACGTACATCAGGCACATATAGCTTTCCACAGTTCTAGAATACACCAGAATTAAAGATCAGAGTTTGACCCTGCTAATACCTCTACTGCTGGAGCTGCTTCTACTGCTGGAAGCTGAAGAAGAGCACGAAGAGGATGACGATGATGAACGTGATGAAGACGACGATGAAGAGGAGGAGGAAGACACCGAGGAAGATCTACTTCGACTACGTTTCCTTTTTTTCTTTTCCCGTCCTTAAAGAAAAGAGGGATAAGTTATTTTTTACAACTGCATTAAACACTGTAGGCTACATTCCTCATCCCAGTTATATCATTCCCATGGATTTCTGAGCTTTGCCTCCACATGGCTGCCAATTCTTTGTTCTGCATTCGTCATAATGTAAAGTACAAGAAAACTCAAAGGAAGAATAAGATTACAACTGGTGAAAGGTGCCGAGATCTTATTACTGAAAATTCTGACAGATTCATAAAGTCAGTGGCCAATACCACCTATTGAATGGGATCGACCCAAAAGGATCAGTTTCAGGGGGACTGACCTTGAAAAAATTTCTATATTTACAATAACGTTGAGTTTACTTAGTACCCGGGCTGACAAATGGATGGCATCTCCTTTAATCAATGGCAAAAAGGCAGGACTAGGTCACAGCCCATTTATGAGACTGCTTGCTAATCCGAGGTCTATAGAAGGGGGGGGGGTTGGGATCAAAGTTTTTATAAGTATTAGTTACCCTTTAAAGAATAAATGAACTTATTCATATACAGTAAAATTAGGGATGCACCGATATATCGGTCGCCAAACCATATCAGCCGAAAATGGCACTCTTGGCAAAATGCTGAAAGTGCCATTTTCTTAGCGATACAGCGGTGCATCAATTGTTTCTCTACCTCCCCGCTGGGCGCTGCTCTGTGTCCCAGCGGGGAGGAGAGAAACTGTCACAGGCGGCCGAGCGCTGCGGGAGGAGAGTGCTGTGAGCGGCCAGTGATCGATAAGTGTCTGTAAATAATTGAGGACAGAGTATAGTTACTAACTTACTATATCCTCAATTATGAATGAATGGGAAGTGATCTACATCACTTCCTGTTCATTCATGATTGTTGATATAGTAAACACACTCTGTTCTCATGTTATGAATGAACAGGAACACTCATAGAGGATTCCTGCACATTTAGAACAGAGGCTGCAGAAAAAGAGATTGAGGACTTTGTGTCCTCAATCCCTTTTTCTATTTTAAAAAGGGAAATATCAGAGGTCTGTTTAGACCCCTAATATTTCCCCCAAAGCCACTAAAAGTAAAGTAAAAAATATTTACTAAAAATGAATAAATAAATATAAATTGAAAAAGTGAGAAAAAAAAAACCATTTTCGGTCTGACATTTTTTTTAATTTCAGTTTTGAAATGTTCTTTTCGGTGCACCTCTAAATAAGATCAAATACAATATAACCTATTTTTGTTCTTAAGGTCCTCTGAATATACTAGATCAAAGATCCTTCCCCCTGATAAAGATATCTGTAGACACAAAGCTCTCCCCATGCAATGTATTATGAATAGAGGCATCCTTTTAGATTTGCATGCCAAAACAAACTGCAGCTTTCCCCTCCGCCCTCCCTCTTTGAATATATTCTTATATGGATGATTATTGTATTGTTTTTTAACACTGCAACAATATGAATGCAAACAGCTGTGCGTAGCAAAATCAAGCCACAACGCCATTGTGGGAAGTGCAGGCAATGCAAATTGCACAAAGCATACAAGGCGTTCTGTGATTGGACAAGGGGAGATTGTTACATTCCTACACCCCCTGTCCAATCACAGAATGCATTGTATGCTTTAAATAGTATACGAGATGTTTTCTGAATGGAGGAGCTGAAAGGCAAATGCCCCGCTGTGATCACTGATGGTCAGTTTCACCCCAGGACCTTCAGCGGTGATATCACCACCACAGGCTGCACGTAGGTAACATTTTTCAAGATAGAAGCAGCAGCCACCAGTGGGGCGCATATCATTACAGGCACCTTATTGGTCTCTAGCTATTTCCTCAAGTTTTTGCCCACACTTCAACAGCCAAATCAAAATCTTTTGAGATTACTTGTGCCCTTTTATATGTGCGTCTGTAATTCTAATACCTAAATAATTACCTCGGTCTCCACAAGAGGATGAGGACCTCCTCCTGGATTTATCCCCTTGGCTGTCTGTCATGCCTGTAAAAGAGAACATAGTGAAAAGACTATTTAAGACACATATACACGGCCAACTTAATAGTCCATTTAATGTAAAGTCTATCTACCAGCATAGAGTAGAGTAGGTGTTGCTAGGGGAGGAGCCCTGTTATGCCAAAAAATGCTAGTACATGCCTTTTTGATGCGATTCCATTGAAGTCTACGAGACCTAAAACTCACTTTGTCACACACAAAGCATTTCCAAAAACACACCACAGCACAGATGTGACCGGGAACCATAGGAAATGATGGATTCCTCTTGTCTGGGGTGGACTCATAGATGTGACCGGGAACCATAGGAAATGATGGATTCCTCTTGTCTGGGGTGGACTCATAGATGTGAATGGGAACCATAGGAAATGATGGATTCCTCTTGTCTGGGGTGGACTCATAGATGTGAACGGGGGCTCACTGTTACATGAAAAAGTTACGTTTGGGCATTAACATGGAACTGAAGCCGACAGGGAATTTGAGCAGCTCATGAGCCTGATGAGTGGTAACAGAGCACTTCCTGGTATGTAAAGGGTGTCTAGGCACTGCTGTGCTTACATCCTGACAGTGGTATATCTGCAGTGTGAGATCTCAGGCACTGCTGTGCTTACATCCTGACAGTGGTATATCTGCAGTATGAGATCTCAGGCACTGCTGTGCTTACATCCTGACAGCAGTATATCTGCAGTGTGAGATCTCAGGCTCTGCTGTGCTTACATCCTGACAGCAGTATATCTGCAGTGTGAGATCTCAGGCACTGCTGCTAGTCTCAGGAAACATGGAGTGGGATTTAGTGATGTCACTATTGTGCAGCTCACTGTTCACCTTGCTGGGGGCTCTGACATGAGGAAGTAATGGCCTGCCTCTACCAAAGTGAATTCTTTCAGCAAAACAATCATTAGAGTTTGCAGTCATATCATCGCACCATCACCTTTTCTAGGCCCCATGATCTCCTTTCAACAATTCCAAAAGAAGTCACCAGGTGACATCACTAATAGGCCATGACCTCTGACCTGCGGCTGAAGGGTCAGTCTCAAAAGTATACAAAGTATATCTATATACCACAGGATAAGCTTTCCATACCTAAGCCTGCACAGTGATAATGAATATATACTAAATATTCACAAGCACACCTAAGCCTGGTTCTCTTTAATGATCACAAGAGCTGCCAGGCCATGCTGGGAGTTGTGGTTTCACAGATTTTTCCCCCCCCCCCCCATTACTGACCTATTTCCTTTCACCTCCGAACCATAAGTCACAAACACTACCCAAATTTCACCGCTCAGTCCCGCTTCTCTCCGCCGCCATGACACCGCTCTCCTCACGTCACTTCCGCCATTAACTAGCAGACACACACCGCCATCTTTACCCCTGGCAGACCGGCGGTGAGAAAGCAAATTCGGTGTACCCATGCAGAAATTAACTCATATTGGTTGTAAATGATCACCTGCGAGAGTTGTTTCATATAATAAAAATCTATCTTCTATCTAGCTTCTGCCCCAGCAAAATATGGCGGAGAAACATTTCCGGGGCGGGGCTCTCGGAGTCCGTACGGTGAAGGGCAATAGAAAGCGGCTGGGTCGGTATTCTGCTGTGCCTTCTGGGGGGCACATAGCTGGCAGGACTAAAGGTGGTGCTGTGCTGCTCATGTGAGCTACAGGACAGAGGTGAGTGGTGTGTCTATACTGATGATGGCCGTGACTGCCTGGTAAGGGCAAGCCATGCACGTGTTAGCCTGGCTTCTGGAAATATGGCCGAAATACAGAGACTTCCACGGAATATCTCCTGAAAATACTAGTTGCCTGGCTGCTTTGGTGATCCTCTGGTTTAAAGTGTTCTGAGTTGATGACCCAGAAAAAAAAATGCAGATTTGTAAAGTCCAGATCTTCTAATCTGCATATTCCATGTCAGTGATGTGGTGTAGTGAAGCTGTGGGATCAGCATGGCAGCCGGGAGTCCAGTATTATCACAAGGCAGCATTGACAGCCCCACACCTTCATAGCTTCCCTGTAAAGCAATCATGCAGACTGCCACTAACCTGTGTCCCTTAAAATGCCAGGTCCCAGGCTGTTATGCTCGTTCTGGACTTTAATTTGAGTCACTGACTTGACAGAGGTTTGTAAATAAGAGATTCAATCCATTAATAATTTCCTGTAAATATTTGTATTTTCAGCTGTGAGAGCTGCATTATAGTAGCAGCCAGGCACATAGCAGTTTCAGAAGGGGGTCAGCCTTAGTAACACCCTCATGTTCCTCATGCCGGCCTTGCTTCAATATCTCGTATGCAGCCAGGAGCTGAAGGAAACACCCAGTACTTCCGGGTATGGGGATCATGTGATGGCACTGTGCCAATCAGTGCTGTTATACAGGGAGGCCAATACCCTGGGGGAGCTATGACTCCGGAGACTTGTACCCCACGCAGGACTTTCCTCTGATGGCTGAATGGAACCGTGGGGGGGAAGGACAACAAAGGAGAGTGTGTTCCGCTGGGAAGGGGGGCACTAATCCTTTTGTTGCCATAGCTGTTGATCATTCTTGATTAGCACCTCCCCCTTGGCCATGGAATGACAGTGGTGAACCTGGAAGTGATGAACACCTACACAGCAGGGACAATCCGCCAACGGATATGCATTACTTTGTTTCACTACAGTGGATTCCCATGCATTACACCCTCATTGCAACACTCTTCTGTAAAAAAAAAATAAATGTCAGTTTTGACATTTCAATAAAGTTGTAACAAAAAAAAACCCAGAGTGTAATGTGTTGTAATCGGCAGTGATTACTTCTGAGCTCACACCAGTGGTCATGGTAAGACATGGCTGCTTGTGTGAATGAGCGCTCAGGGACATTGGGCATGCTATACACACTAACAAAAAGCATCATCTAAATACTTAAAGGAGAACTATGGGGTCAGAGTTTTTCCCCAGAGTTCTCCTTAGGGTAACGGGAGGACACAAACTAGCGTCCTCCCGCCACCCTAGGGAAAGGGATGTGCATAGTACATCCAGCCAGGCCCACCCCCCTGCAGCTTTCCCGTGACACTTACTGGCAATTCCCAGCTCCAGCTATTACCAGTGACACTATGCAACTCGTGGTGTTGCTCAGCCCCTCTAATGCTAAAGCATGACTGGATGCTACATGACATGCTGTCAAGGATGCATGTGACAACAGGGGGAGGGGGGTGACTGACACTTTATAAGTGAAATTTATTATCAAATGTCATCTTGTAATGCCACATAATTGCCACTAAATGTAGTTGAGCACATGAAAGAAATCCTTATTTTCTTGTAATACTGAATTGTGACCACTAGATGGAGCTGAGGAGCTCAGGAAATCCTTATTTTCTTGTAATACTGAATTGCGACCACTAGATGGAGATGAGGAGCTCAGGAAATCCTTATTTCCTTGTAATACTGAATTGCGACCACTAGATGGAGCTGAGGAGCACAGGAAATCATTATTTCCTTGTAATACTGAATTGCGACCACTAGATGGAGCACAGGAAAGCCTTATTTTATTGTAATACTGAATTGCGACCACTAGATGGAGGTGAGGAGCACAGGAAATACTTATTTGCTATGCTCCTCACCTCCAACTAGTGGCCACAATGCAGTAATACAAGATGACATTTGAAAATACATTCAACTTGTATAGAAAATATAACAAGAATGTTCATTTTTATTTTTTTTACATACATTTACAGAGATTCATAGGGGCCAATGGCTCTGCAAATTGTGTATAAATAGACTTCTATGAGTTGCATGGTGTCACTGGAAGTGGCTGATTGCTGGACAAGTGGCATGCTATGCATGTATGAAGGTACATGTGTTCTATGGCTGGTTAATGTTCAGAGAGTAATTCTCGGGTGACCTTCCACTTTAATGACTTATGAACCTGTTTCAGGAGTGAAGTGACCATGTTCCTGACAAACATCCTGCGGAAAGGCATATCGGGTCGTCAGTGGATTGGCAAGTACAGACGGCCTCGGGTGATCACATGGTGCATGAAGAAGAATCTGACTGAGAGGTTGGCGATAGAAGCCGAGACGGAGTATTGGATAAGCCGGCCCTACATGACCAAAGACCAGGAGTTCCGCCATGCCGCCGAGCGGAGGCAGAGACAGTATGAGGAGGTGAAGGCCCAAAAACGGGCCAATTTCCCCCCACACAAATACTTGGGCGAGCACTTGAATCACCTAAATACTACCAAGAAATGGACTATCTCGTGATTGGTTTGTGCTCTGTGGTTGGCATGCTCGTGGCTCCTAAAACATGTGTTTCCTAAACATGGTGAATTGCTGATTGCTGAAAAGAATGTGATATATTCAAAGTACATTAAAGCAGTTATTCAGTTTTTTTTCTTTAAAATGTTCCATTTTAGTAAATATTTGACACTCTATTGCCTTTTAAATTAGTTTTTCTAGTTGTCACCAGAACAGGAAGTGAGGGGAATGCTGCCTGTGGGGACACCTGTTTTGGTAGCGACCGCTTAAAGTGTGTGAAAACCCTAACAATGAACTTCTCTTATTGGCGGAGGGGAGGAGAGTGACTTGTCTTGCTGTGTGTTTGTGGAGACACACACAGCTTCCTGGCACAAACAAGGGTGACTCCATAGGGAAAGGAGCCCCCCTAAAGCAGGATATCAGGGCCACTGCTAAGGACCAGCTTATCCTACAAGGAAGCAGCATCCCTTGTATGTGATTTCATCACCATGTGAAATAACTGAAAACCCCTTTGACTAATATCACAACATTAGATATTCTTAAATTGGAGACCCCTGTGAAGTTTACCAGTGGCAGTCCATATTTGTTTTATATCAGATCACACCGTGCAACATTTCATCAAACCCATATTTTCAGTACAAAATACAATCAAACTAGTTTTAGTGCAGTAGGCACGATAGGATACCCGTTTCTTGCTAAATATAAAAGACGAGGTCACATCAGAAAAAAAATACATGTACATTTGTGTTGCCCTTTCTGGTGCTTTGGCAACTCACTCCGTAGTGAAAGGCCTGCCGAGGTGCAAGGCATGTAACATGCACAATACACGCAACGCACAGTACCAGCAACCGGTGAATTGGCACGAAGTGGGCATTTCTTCTGCACCCCAGTCTGCGTCCCAAAACTTGTCCCTGAAAGGAACCCACAAAGCTTGTTGGAAAATAAGTTATATTTTTATACTTCAAGAATTCGATTAGTTCTGCAATATATTCAAGACAGATGTGGACATAATTCTGCGATATAATTTATACATCCATAATATAAAAGCAAAAATGTAACAAAAAAAAGGTCAGACGTTCTAATATTTGCTTGGACCGCCTTTAGCTGTGATCACGGCACACATTCTCCGTGGCATTGTTTCGAGAAGCTTATGCAATGTCACAGCATTTATGTCCATCCAGAGTTGTATTTATTTGTCATCAGATCTTGTAGTGATGATGGGAGAGTCTGACCACTGCGTAAAGTCTTCTCCAGCACATCCCAAAGATTCTCAGTGGGGTTCAGGTCTGGACTCTGTGGTGGCCAATCCATGTGTGACAATGATGTCTCATGCTCCCTGAACCACTCTTTCACAATCTGAGCCCGATGATTCCTGGTATTGTCATCTTGGAATATGTCCAATGTGCCATCAGGGAAGAAAAAGTTAATTGATGGGCAAACCTGATCATTCAGTATATTCAGGGAGGTAGCTGGTCTTATTTTTTGGGCACACAATGTTACTGAACCTAAACCTGACCAACTGAAGAAACCTCAGATCATAACACTTCCCGAAATCCAGGTGGTGACCTTATTTTTTTGGGCTAGGTGGTGTATATTTCAGCTTACCAATCCTTAGATGTGGCAGTAAAAAAACTTCTTTTTTCGGGCTTTGTTTTTTCTTTATTTTCACCTGGTGATCCTGCGAATAACAGGCTTCCTGTCCTGAAGTGACAACACTCACCCCTCGCTATATCTATGCAGGGAACAATGGTTGTCACCCAGGCTGGACTTCAAACATGTCTGCCTTTGTTCACCTCCACTGCAAGGTAGATGTGGAGATTACTGTTATAGATTGTTTTATTCTTTCACGTGTATTTCCCCTTTGTTAATTCAAATTTGAGGAATCCCCTGCTATATGTTTGCTGTGTGTTCTCATTCACACAACATACCTCCACATCATTATAAGAAAATATGTCTTGCCTTTCTAGTTGTTTCTTTAGAGCGGGATTGTAAATAGGACTCTATAGAAAGCTTCAATTGCTTTAACTATTTTGCTGCTGGCACTGCTTGGAGATTACTTAATCCCCGCCTAAGAATTACATATTTTCCGGAAGCAGAGACCCTGTAGAATAAAATGGTGGCAGTTGCAATTTTTTATGTCACACAATATAAGCGCACCTGTTTATCAAACCCCAAAAATGCCCTTAAGGTAATTTTAGTGCACATAAACACAAAAGAATACTCAATTTTTGGGAACATATATGTGAGGTTGCGTCAAGTAAAAAGATACCAGATGTGTCTAGTTTCAAAATTGTGAGCACCTGTGAAATGGCAAAAAAACTACAGTACCCATAATCGCCCCTAGGGGACACTATAAAAACAATTACAGGTCATCAGTTTAGAGTTAACAGCAATCAATGATTAGACCCCTAATGTCACCTTTGCACTTCGGTGAAGCTAATCGAGTACAAATTGCTCTTCATCGCAGGCCACAGCATCCGGGCAATGACAGCTCTGAAATCAGAAGTGACAAAATCATCGTCGCTTCCAGATTCAATGGAGGGAATTAGCGAACAGATGTTAACTGGTCTCCCTCTTCTCCGGCAGCCCACACCTGCCACGCCCACAGGAAGGAGGTGCAATGGAACCCGGGATACATGACGACAGGAGCAGCACCTTAGGCAGCCTGTGTAAGTGATCTATAAGGTCCCACTGCTGCTGGCACAAGCCATGTGGCGGCGGCAGCGAAATGGTTAAATAGATGGTAATGTGGAAATAAGGGTCAGACTAAGAGACAGGACATTAACATACAATGTACTACCCAAGCTCTGAGATTTTTAACCCTTTGTTATAAAAAATATATACTCACCCGATCCTCAGTCCTACGACAGAGACCACTTAGCTCTCTTCCCCTCTGCTTTGGCATGTCCCTTGGCATCCTCACCTCTAATACAAGTCAATGGACTTGTATTACATGTGATGATATCAGCAAGGTTTAGTCCGCATGAGCGGGGAGTAGAAGCAGCGTGGACTGGTCTAGCAGCCATGCGCAGCCAAGGATCAAGTGAATATCTTTGTTATTTTAGACCAGACCAAAACAAGCTTTATTTCAAGGCAAGGTGCAGTAACCCATAACAACCAATTATTTCATGGCCCTGACTGGTTAAAAAAAAAACCTTTGCTGGGAAAAACAGAGGGACTGCCAGTGTTGACCTGACCTTCAGCAAATTCTGGTTGTCATGCTGAATCTCTGGCTTCAATACTTTGGCTATTCCAGATCAAGTATGCAGATATGGACTTCTTTCTTGATGAGCGTGTTTGTGGCTTATAAATTGCCAATGTCCGTTCTCACAGCGGCCGTATACCACCGTGTCAACTGGGGGGCCTTATTGGCACCCCCAGACTCCAATTTTGGCCCAGAAATAAAAACCATTCATAATGGACCTATGGCCACGCTCCCTATTCTCCATTTCCTGTACTCTCTATTCTTTAGTGTCCCTCCAGCCTTGTGTTATTCTCTTACCTCCTATCAGGTCCCCCCACCGTGCTACCCCCTAGATCAGGCTCTGCATCCTCCATCATTACAAAAGAAGTAATATCCAACTGACCCAAACCCTTCAGTCTTATAGTCACAATTAAACACCCCCTCTTCCACACTCCGTAAGCATTACCAGTAGGCAGCAGACCTCTTCCCACTTATGGAGCGTCCACCCAGAGTTATTTCACAGCAGCATAGCCGAGCGCTGAGGAGAGAGAGAGCTGCTGGGTGTGAGATCCTGGCCGAGCGGGTCTCACTCTCTCCTTACCGCTCGGCAATGCGGCTGTGGCAGCGGCTCCCCCCCGCAGCGCTTCACTTCTCAGATGTCTGCTGCAGAGGATCCAGAGGAGAAGCTGCAGCCCCCCCCCCACGTGCCAGAGGCAAGAGCTCCAGTCACCTCACCCTTGCTCTTTTATCTCTACATCCACAACTGTGGGGATATCCAGCCTAATTGCAATGCAAATGACTAATATAAAAGTGCAAGCCTATTTTTGTATAATGTGAGTTTATTTTTTTTATTTAGTGAAAATGTGCTTCCAGCCTTCCCACTCCAGTGCTCTGTGCTGGCATAACTGAGTAGCAGCCACACCAAAGGTGTCCTCACACACTTATTAGACACACCTCTCTCTTTCTCTGCAATATAAGGGCAGTTAAAGTGCACTGGACTGAGTGGTGAAATTCTGGTGACTACTGGACTGTGCAATGACATTGAAAACACTGCTATAGTAGGAAAATGGATGAGAACTGACTATACATCAGTAGCATTTCCTTTGAAAATGTTTCATTTGATTTTCTAATGGTTCGTGAGGTCTAATCAACGTCCGTTGAAGGCCCAGGATTGAACGTTTTTCTTGTTTCATATCTGAACTAACAAAATTCGAACCGTAAATGTGATTTTCTTTAGGGACAAAATCGTACATATGTTAATGCACATGTGCGCGGCCCAAAAGAAACCTGTTTAATACATCTGGGATTCCATTTCCATTAGCCGGTCTGGACAAACCTTTTAAGGGCTTTTCAAGCAAAATTAGTTGACTCAATGATGGCATCATCGCATGTTCTGACAAACAAATTTGAATGAATGTTCGATCGAAGTTCTAACCGTGCATGGCTAAGAAAATGGATGTTGTTAGCTGAATGTCTATTTGTGAGAATATTTATTTCTGCGAATTCAATTGGACTTTATTGGTTGTGTTATAGGGGATTCCTGGAGGTTTAGGCCCCGTTCACACTTGAGCTGAGAGTCTTTTTGGGTGTTTTTATTTTCTTTTTACTTCTAGCCATAAAGCTAGATACTAGGCAGAACATTGCTTTAAAAACACACTGTATGCACTTTTGTTGGAGCCAAAATACCCGACTGCTCCAAAAGGAGCTCATGTACTTTTTTGGGCTACAGGCATTTTGGTACCAGCGACAAAATGCTTATGAGTGAACAGGGACCATTGAGAACAATGGTGTTCCTCCTCTCCAGCGTTATAGCACTACCAAACGCTCAGGTGTGAATGGGGCCTAAGGGCTTGTTCACACCACTTACTGTGCATTCCAGCACGATTCACTGCTGGAACGCACTGTATCACATCCTGGCCGGCTTCCTGCATTCTGGGGCTGGAGGGGGGCGTAGCTTTGCATTGAACTCAATGTCACCGCAGCCACGCCCCCCCATAACTCCCCCCCGTCCGCAGTGCGATCGCCTGCACCAGAACGTGTGGCGCATTAACGCCTGCGTTCCAGTCCAGTGGGATCAGAAAAAATAGTACTCGCAGCGATACCATGGATGTGCGTTTCAACAGCTAACCGCTCTGGAATGCACTGTATCTGGTGTCAACAAGTCCTGAGGGTTAGGTAACTAAAGCTGGCCATACACTATGTGAAGATCAGCTGGTTCTTGATGAACCAGATGAAATCCACACCGTGGTCCCCAGCGGGACCCTTTTCAGCTGATCGAAGCAGCCGGTCAGAAAATATTTAAATGAACAGTGTAAGCAGCCAGTCAGCTGCTGGTTCTGTTCAGGTATGCTAACAGCGACTGCCAGCCGCCGTCAGAATACAATGAATATAGCGGGAGATTCCGCAATCCCTGCTCATAAGCGTTGATGGAGGAATCTGTTATACAGTATCTTAATTCAGCCTGAGGGTTGAAGGAAGAAAATATTACAGTGTATGGCCAGCTTTAGCATGACATTTTCAGGTGTGAGCATTGGTTTTTATTTTTAAGGCTGTGGAAACCTTTTGGCACCAAAATGCGTCAGAATACCAAGACAAGCAAAACAAATGGCAAACGCACTCATCAATTCTTTACCAGCTCTACCGCAAGGTGCACACAGAAGGGCTTTAAACAGTAACAGCAAAAAGTTTTCCCAGCACACTCACCAGCCAGCATGCAAAAAAAACTTGTCTCACCACTAAAGGTTGAAAACAGAGGTTTAGATACACGTCTTCTGCAGAAAATGTGAAAGCCGCACATCCGCGCCAAGGCACCTCTATAGGACCGCACTAAAACCTCTGTTTTTAACCTTAGCGGTGAGACAAGTTTTTTTGCATGCTGGCTGGTGAGTGTGCTGGGAAACTTTTTGCTGAGAATACCAAGACAGACTTATTAAGTGTGGAAAAATCAAACATACTGGCACTTGGGAGGCGTTTCGAATGACTTTTGGACAGGGCTGTATTTAGACCTTGTGCCGAACTAGGTACACCTGCATAATACCCTTTTTTTTTTTTCTCGTCATATTTTTTGCAAAAACTAAATTTATAAGCAGAATGTTGACTTCTTAGAGAACAACACTACAATTCGACTGTTCCGGTCATCAAACCAAAGAAAGATGATTGCACGGGTTTGTCCAATAGAGACTTGTTACTTCTTTCAGCAAACCCTGCTCCCCTTTTTATACAGTTTCTTTGCTGGGTTTATCTGCCTCGATCTAAGATGTCTAGATGTGGCCAGAAAAAGGGAGAAATATCATGAACAAAAGATGCTTGGGAAATACAGCCCTGTTATGTTTGAAATGCTCTTTTGGAGCCTACATTCATAAGACACTTTGTAGATTTAAAAACTATAAAAACATATACATTAAGGATATTCAATACAAAATATCTAGACCAGTAAATCTTTGCAAGAGCAGGCATGTCCACTCAAGGTGAGGATACTCATATTTTGCACCTATTGCAACAGCTTACAATACAAGGATGAGTCCACACTAGCAGCAAATAAGATTAAATTGACAGGTTATCTTGATAAGAACACCACTGCTTCCATTGATACTTCTCTTTACTGTACTTCTCAGCTGTTTCATTCACCTGGGAGAGCCCTTGGAAGGACCTGGTACTTCCAGGTATGGGGAAGCATGTGACCTTCTCCCCTCCACCCATGAAGCAGTGCTCGGCCGCTGAGGGACAAATTGCCAGGTCTGAACACTGACACATATGGGTAAAGGAATAGTCAATAGCCCTGCATAATCTCAGGTGCCCCCCACTCCCCAGATGGTCTGGGAGTGCAGGCAAAATAAGTATCATCGGAAGAGGCGGCCAGCTATCAAGAGGACCTCACTTTGCCTTAAATGGGCAACATTACAAATTCACTTTCAGCATACTTTTTGTAAATGCTAACTTAGTTCAGGATTCAATTCTGGCTCTTCCACATCTAAGTCTTTCTGGTTTTTATTATGTTCCTGACATTGTCTTATAACTCTTCCAGATCAGTGAGATCTACAACAACCTTAATGAACAAGGTATCGTCTTTAATATAGCAGCCATTCTTTGGATTTTCCAGCTGGTTGTGAGACACAAAGCGTGGACACCCGGAGGCAATGTTCATTTCACCTTCCGGCCTTTTAAAACTGCTGCTGTGGGGGTCAGCTTTGAAAACATCCATTATAGTGTTCTTCTTCCCACCCTGGTCAAGAAGCATCAAAGTGACCTTCTGTTTGAAAGGCCAGGAGAGGAGTGAGTCAAATTCTCCTTTCATGACTACGAAGTACAGCGATAAATAGTTTCCTTTGCCTGAACCATCCCCGTTGAGGTAGGCCCGAGCACAGAGGCGGTAACCACACCGGCTGGTGTAGAAGTGTTGGCTGAAGATGGAGACCACACGACCTTCCACCGCCTCCCTCTTCTTCCTCTCGTAGTCTGTGATTTTCCAGATCAGCTTGCCATTGTAACAGGTGCTCTCTAAAAGTTTGAATCGATCGTCATTGCTGCTGAGCTGAGCTTTGTGGAGGTTTATCTGCATATTTTGCTTGTTGAACTGGTTCTCCAGATTATCTGATCAATAAATTAAAGAAGAGTAAAGACTGTTATACTAGCTGCAAAGACAAGGCTCTCTAATGATTAGCAAAAAGAGAACTAAGTACATTCAGTTGTTACCAAGATTCATTATGGCAAGCAGACTAAGCTCCAATCAACCCCTTTTCTATGAAGAGAGGGCACAAAGCTCTCATTATGTATCTCTACCCCATACTGTAAGATCCAGTGACCAGTAATTTGCTTCAGGATAAATCAGAAGCTTCCCCATCTGTCATTCTCCTAGAGGCCACTCCTTGAATGTGGAAGATGCCTCAATGAGTACACAGGTAGCAAGATCTTTGCTATCTCCTGTTCCAATCACAGACCTACCACGTTTTATCTACCCAGCTCCGATCTGATGTAATAGGTGTAGTCTGATGGGCTGAGTCACCCTCTAGCTTTTTTGTACCTTGTGATTTCAAGTGGCAACATTCTCCCACCGCCTTCGATTGTTCCCAGCTCTGTTACTACCGGTACCTACTGTAGGGTTTCCCCAAGCCTTCATAATTTAATGGAAAATTATAATGGTATTTTTATTGCTATGCTTTTATTCTTATAGTTACTTAGCTTAGAAAAGACACATATCCGGGGAATTGTGTTATTTTTTTCATAATAAGCCTTTCACCAGCTGTAAACTTGTTGAAAGCCTGCAGACTGAGAAGCCAGACAGGCACCATCTCTACCTACAAAGTAGTAAATGACAGTAAATTACTTATCTGTGTTTGTTATTTAAGATCCTGCTATTCGGGTCAGTATTCACAACACGACAGTTCTCTTAAATCATGGAGAACCAGACATTTGAAACTTGCTGACACAAATAGGTAAATCATCTTTCTCTGCAATATTTATTATTTACCTGGCCACAAAAAGCATTTTTTAAAAAGAAAGGTTGGTTTCCCTATATGTTTTTTTTTTTTATGGCCAAGCAGATAATGTCTTATTGTCTTCAAATCAACACAGCAAAGCCCAAAAATATGTGTTCTCAGGGAACAAACTGCAAGAACAGGTTAGAAAGATGGAAAAAGGATTGCCGGTGCACAGCTCTTTATACCACAAACAGGAATGCTTATGTGACTAAAGTATTCCTCTGTATGGGAGGAACAAGCATTGTGACCTGGTTGGACTGCTCATGTACAAGCCTCTGTTCTCTAATGCCTATGGCTAGCTTTGGATTCCTGCAACAGTAGACATATATCCACTCCTCCTATTGTGTTATCCATGACAAGAAACAATTTAAATAGGAGAGTTGGAACCCTAATGGCAGGTGTACAAACCTGGGAAGTTAAGCACAGTCTATAAAAATATATTGGTGATTTAGCTCTCCTGGTGTTTTGGTCGTCTGACCATCTAAAAAGGAAACTATTAGTATACAGCTTTATTTACTAAATACAATAAAGACAATATTACAACCTGTTACTATTCTGTCCTTTCTTTAGATCATTCTTGTTCCCCAGTTACTACAAGTGGATACATACCTATGCGTTCTTTGTAGTTCTCAATGGCAGTCACCTTCTGCTTGATACACTCAATGGCCTCAATTAATGGCTTCAAGTCATGGCGGCTTTGTTCTTCACTTATTAACTGCACTAACTGCATCACCTGATCTTCCAGCCAGGAAGCCTTCTCCATGTAACTGGCCAGAGTCTAGGAAAGAAAAAGCAGCTGACATTTGGTACAAAGTTACTTTACACAGGGTCTGATTTTTCACCTTATCCAACAAACATGTGAGCATTGGTTGCAATGGCTGAGAAGTGTATGTACACATCCTGGGTGTCCTCATTTTAAAAACCTCAAAGCTATATAAAGTATTTTTGCAAGCTGATGACTCTTATGTCACAGGAGAAGAATAAGTCCTATGATGAGTTGATGAAATTTAGAAACGATGCCATAAACTAGCCAATAGCTCCAAGCTCCAGATTTCAAATGTTTGGCTTGTTTGTGCTCACCTAGGTGGTGATAGCAAGCTTATCTGGTGTTTGGAGAGGCTTAATAGAACACAAAGATTTATCAACCTATTGGGGACTGTCTCTGGGGGCGGGCTCAATTCTTCCTTTACAATGGGTCAGAGATAAAATGTCAATGTATGGCACATATGGTGGATTTAATAACACCATCCATCTGCAGGGCCGGATTTACTCTCCCTGCCGCCCAAAGGCCAGGTTCCGCAATACGCCCCCCTGCCACGGCTTCCTCATTGCTGGCGCCCGCAACTTCCCTACAAGGACACCGCTGCCGCCCTCTGCGCCCTGCCGCCCCGAGGCCGGGCCCCGGTGGCCTTGCGGGAAATCCGGGCCTGTCCATCTGACATGCCCAGGAAGATGCATTTTAAGCTACATTAGACAGAGGTGCTGTAATAGGTAGCTGCTTGCAGCACCCTTTCATTTGACAGATTATTTGACAGTCAATCTAAAGTGTCACAGTCCAATATATGTTAAAACACATTTTTCAATTTCAAGGATGCCTTTAAATTGTATGATAATGCCCGGCTTTAACAACCTTTGGTATTCCTAGTGGAACAAATACATGTGTGAACTGGTTGATGTGTGTGGGATATGTACAGTATGTCCTGCATGTGCTGTATTTCAAAGGCAATCTATCATCAGCACACAAAAGGCTAGCAGTGATAGGCCTTCTTCCCACCTGTGAAGTGGTGATGTGATTTCCATTGGTGCCACCAAGCTGCCCAAACTGACGACATTCCTTCTCACACCATTTGACTGTGGTAGACAGCTCTTGAATTGTGCTCTCTTTTAGTTCCAGACTTTGTTTCAAATCCAGCATCTTGTGAAAGAATACAATATACTGAAATCAGTGAAGTTGCATACAAACTTGTGAGACAGGTAAATACTTTTATGCCTGTAGTCCATAACAAAAACTCAGTTGAGCGAATGCTTGGTAAATGCTGAAAAGACCTGCATTTCTACCCTTATTCTGTTTGCTGGTGTACGCCACTCTATCCCTGATGTTGCTAAAGCTGGTGCCATCTTGTTTGAGTCTTGGAGTTTACTTGCCTTATCCATCTGTCCACCCTCCACGGACATCATCCACAAATTCCCAAGCAAGGGATTTCAGTAAGGAGAAAGACTAGTGTGATAGAGAACACCTAGGGCTAGCGCTGACGTCATCCCGACAAGCTGCTCTGTAGGTTCCGGCATGGCAGGGATGTTATGAATGAATAAGTAAGTGTACATTACCAGGTAAAATAATGCTGATACGTTAGCAAGGTGAAGGCTTTGGATATATTTGTGCTGTATGTCAGAGGGGACACAGAGCAGCACCCAGCGAGGAGGAGAGAAACTAGAGATGTACCACGTTTTTCCGGGCAAAAATTGGCCCTTTTAGCATTTTGTTTCAGCGGGCAAAATTTCAGTGCATCCCTAGTGACAACTCTAAAATTCTGGATTTCTGCTCTCCTTCTGTCTCTGGGACAATGGTCATCAGAACAAATGGAAGGGTGAATCTGCCCAGCAGAGATACAGACAGAGATTTTACTCGACAAACTGTCTAACCCCTTTCTACTTTATTCAGAAGCAGTGGTCTCCCTGCAGAGGGCTGACACGTCTCCCTAATAGGTCAGACCTGTATCTCTGCACTCATAATAGCTCATGCTCGCTGCTGATTGGAGAGCTCTAGCTCTGACTCAGCAGAGGGCGTGTCATACTTCTGTAGAGTGACCTGCATGCTGGCAGGGGACAGGCTTTTCTGCTCAGGCTATGCCGCTTTTTAAAGAAAACAAACTTTACAGTTACATACTAGACAGTCTAGGGATGACAGCTCTGCTCCAAAGAACTCACAATCTAGGATGTGCCTGTTCATAAATAAGTGTTTACCTGCTTCTCAAGTTTTGTGTTTCTGTTCAGTACATAGAGCATGTGGTCTTTAAGAAAGGTCTCTTCATGCACTTTCAGTTTTCCCCTTTTTACCTGCAAAGATAAAAGAAAAGCATTGTAACGTTTAAGCTGAACATTGTAAAGTTTAAAGCAGAACTCCAGCCAAAAAATAAGATAAAAATGATCAGCTCTTTTGAGTGCCCCTGTGCCCAGACTGTAGACATTAAACTATTTACATAGGAGTCAATTTATAAATCTTCCACCCAGCCACATGCTGGGTGAATGCCATTCCTGCCCCTAGATGAAGCTGATGAGCTTAGGAATTTCCTATGCTCTTGGCTTCATATAGTAACAGGAATGCAGCATTTGTACAGTGTGTGGCTAGGTGGAAGTTTTATAACTAACCTCATTGTCTTGATAAACTTTAAAGGAGCTCTCTAGCTGCTTTTATTGTGGAGTTATTCACTTTATGCAATCGAAAGTAATAGAGCTAAGATTTCAGTGCCTGTGATGTGAACATTGTAAATTTCTCTGCCATGCTCACAACTTCAGTGCTAAATGAATGATTGTTTCATAGCGTCTTTACTGCTGGTTCAGAGCACGCAAATACTTTAGAATGCATGATATGGGCACAGGTTCACATTAAAAGAAAAAATACCACAAAACCAATTTTTGCTGAAATATTTACATTCAACCCAAAGATCTCCCCTGCAGTATTTTTGCTATTCTGTGAATGGATAAGGGAAGATTATGTGGTTTACTTGCCGTTCCTCTGCCCCGTCCAACACCTTAAAAATTCAGTGAAAAGTATACATGGCATTTTGTAAATGGATGAGGAGAGAGGAAGGTTGGGAGCCAGCTACTCTCTTCTTTACTATACATGAGTCAAAACTGACAGTCTGAAGCTCCTAGCTGACAGTAGTATCATACAGGAATAGAACCAACATTTTTTTGCATCCCCAGCTGAAGTTGACAAAGTATTACACATAACTTCTCTGGACCAAACACAATTAAAAAAGTAGTTTTCCTGGAGATTCACTTTAATGATGTATTAATGATTGCAGAGTTGTATTCATTTGCGTCTTTTATATCTGCTTTATATGTTCAGCTTCAAGCGGCACTCTAGCCCAAATATTTTGTATTGGATTCAGTGGTTATAATCTGTACCAGGTTTTTATTGTCTTTGTCCCAACTGTGGAAATGAGTGGAAATCTCTCCAAGGAGGACGCAAGCTGAAATTAAATCCTGACAGGGATTTTTAACCCTTTCCCAAAAAAATTTGTTCATTCCTGTGTTTCCCCACTTGGCAGATTATTCTCTCACTTTCCGTGCTAGTGATCTCATGAGGATGAGTCTCCCCAACAGGGTAATAGTAGCTAAAATCTGACAGAGGTTCTAATCTGCCTTCCCCATATATCCAAAATCAGGGGCATAACTACGAATCTAAGGCCCCATACAGAAATTTGGATGGGGCCCCCTGGCTTACTCTCTTTGTAGAAGCTGTCAGTGACAACTGTAACAGTACATGTGATTGACCTTAAAGGAGAACTATGGGGTTAAGGCTTTTCCCCATAGTTCTCATTAGGGTAACTGGAGGACACAAACTAGCGTCCTCCCGTCACCCTAGGCTCAGTATACCGCGAGCTGCTGAATCGGATCGGAGCGGGGAGGGAGGAATCCAGCCCCTCCCGTCACGGCAGAGAGCCGTGACAGGATCGAGAGGTGACCGAACGCCGGTATGTGTTCGCTTACATCCCGATCTACTGAGCCGATCTGCGACAGTCTCATTGGCACAGGTCGGCTAGAACTATGAGGTGAGTGGAAAGCACTCACCTCATAGTTCTCCTTTAATATAAAGTATGTCTAAATCAAAGGAGGACAGAAGGAAAACTGTCAGCATAGTAAGTACGCTAGTAGGGAGCAAGCCTTGGATAAAAAGGTTATAGTTGTAATCAGAGGGCGCTAAGAGCTAGCAAATGCTTCTTACTGCACAGAGGAGGATCTGTGACTAGCAATGACTTCAGCCCTTCTATGCTGAAAACGTAACGTGTCACGAAACCCTTGTGGTAAAAATCAATGTGGAAGTGATATATAATATTATATATACTGTTTTCTGCACTGATATTTCGAAAATGTATTTTGCATTAGTTGATCTGCCCCCTCAATCCTCATAGGTTTGGTTTCCAGTCTGAGGTATAATCGCTATTACATGCATTGCTCAACATTCAGCAATGCGCACGCGTCCTGGCCAGTTTACTAGCTGGAGGAGGTTGTATGCACATAATATGTAGTTCACAGTGGGAATGCACCAAGAAGAGTGGTATTTATCTGCTGCTGTTGTTTAGATCTCATTTTTGTGTCCAGATTTGTGATTAGATATATGGATTAGCTCCACTATATAGCCACAGCTTTGTGGACACCTGGCCATCACACCTATATGGAGAACATTCTATTCCAAAAACATGGGCACGAATATATTGTTTTAGTGGTCCCACCCACCTATGGAGGCTATAGCTTGGCGTTCCCAAATACTTTTGCCCATATAGTATATGTGGTTCCCTGAGCAGTGGATATATTTTTTGGAAATCTAGTAGCCAAGGATGACACTGACACTTTATTTTCACCAATATTGAATCAGTCACATTATCTGGTACAACACCTTTGAAACACGAATATGTATTGTTTTAGCTGCTTACCTTTACATAGCAGCCATAATGTGTAAAAGGACAATCTACGTCGGCTTCAGGACAGATGATGAAATGCTCATCCAACTAAAAAACAAATATATCCACTTTAAAAAAAAAAAGAATCACAGAGAAATATATAAAAAAAAACATTCTGATGATTGATCTTTGATAGGACACACAACTGGTAGCAGTGGGGCTTGTCTTTAAAGGTATACTATGGTTAAAATTGGATATTAACCCCTTCGTGACGGGAGACGTACACTGTACGTCCAGCCACAAAGGGACCAAATGACTTGTCACGTACACTGTACGTGACGAGTTATTTGCTGCACTAGAAGGCTGCTAACCGCTGAGAATCAGCCGTTACCTTTCAGTAATAGATGTCTAACTATCTAGAGATCCATTACTGAAAGGGTTAACCTTTTTCAGACACCCGATACCTTAATATCGGGTGTCTGAGAGTCACAGCAAAGCAGACACACATGTCGGCTTTTGCCGGCATTCTGACAGCTCGTATAGATCGAGAGATATCTCTCTCAAGCTATACTGGCTTTTTTTTTTTTTATCTTTTGACTTTCAAGAATAGATACAAAATGTTATATATTAGACACATAATGTATCTATTCTTGAAAGTAGAATGTTTAAGTTTTCTGAAACATTCACTGACAGCTGAATCCTGAACTGCTGCAGGATCAGTGTCACTAACTTATTATCGGCTGTTCTGAAGTTTGAAGCAGCCTGATAATAAAAAAATAAATAATAAAAAAATGTATTAATTTATCAAGCAGTAATAGTGAGATTAATTCACAATGACTGCCTGATATAATTAAATAAATAAAATTTGTCAGTATAAAAAAAGTGAAAAGTGTAAATAAATTAAAAAAAATAGTGAAAAGTGTAAAAAAATTAAAAATAAGGGACAAATAAATGAATGTATGTATTGCATTTTTTTTTAGCTGTGCTGGTTTTGTTAAAAAAAAATACTACAAATCAAAACTGGGAAAAAAAGTTTTTTTTTTACGTTTTTTCCTCTTTTTTTAATTTGTATTTGTCCTAAGTGAGGCGTTAGACACACATATGTGATATAAATATATAGCCCTATCTGTCCTCTAAAAAACAATATATAATATGTGTGGGTGCACTTTGTAAGAAAGTATATTACTGACGTGGAAGAATCACACAGCAAAAATGTCAAAAGTGTGTCAGTCATTTACGAACAGAAACCAAAAACAAGCTCAGTCATGAAGGGGTTAAAGAGATTATAATGTATTTTCATTGGCACAGAGGGTTTTATTTATAAAGTGGTCTCAAAAGAGTCACACAACATTCACCCAGGATCAGCCCCAGTTATAAAAATGTGTGAATCTTGGGTGAAAATATTTATAAATAGACCCTTCTGAGGTACTATTGCAGTATTTATCTTAAATCTCAATTAAGTTTAAATAAGCTAAATATATTCCAGATACATGAAAACAAATGATGTTCAAAGTTTAGTTTTGAAAGTAGCCATAGTCGGAAAGCCTGTCCCTTGCCAACATGCTTCTGAGAATGATCATGAATCTGCTGTGTGGAAGCAGCGGCCTCTCCACAGAGGTCTGTCACCCCCCTGCTAAGGTCATACTTATAGCTCTGCAATCAGCAAAGCTCATGCTCCCTACCTATTTGAGAGCTCTAGCTTTAAAAGGAGAACTATGAGGTGAGTGAAAATCACTCATCCTCATAGTTTGAGCTGAAGTGTGACAATGAAACTGTCACACGTCGGCTCAATAGATCAGGAAGTGAGCGAATACATACCGTCACTCGCTCACTTCTCGATCATCTCCCTGCAGAGAGTGGTGACTGTCAGTCACGGCTCCCTGCAGGGATTCCCCCCTCCCCGCTCCGATCCTCCAGAGCTGACTAGTAGTGATGGGCTCGGGCGTGTTCGCAGCTCCACGTGCCGAGCCCGCCAGGAAGCTGACAGCGCCAATCACAGGCACTGAGACATATCCCGATCTCTGCAACTGCGGACCAGGATAATGTCTCAGTACCTGTGATTGGCGCTGCGGCGCTGTCAGCTTCCTGCTGCTGTAGCTCGTGATATACTGAGATTTGGGTAATGGGAGGACTCTAGTATATGTCCTCCCGTGACCATTAGAGAACTATGGGGAAAACACTTATATAGTTCTCTTTTAACTCAACAGGGGTGTGTTGAGCATCTGGAGAAAGCCTACTGCTTTGACAGAGAGAGCAAGGGTCCTTCTCTACAGCATGCTGGCAGGGTACAAGCTACATTTATCCTTGTTATGGGGACAACTCTAAAATACATTGTCCCTTTCTGTCTCAATGACAAAATACACAGGGTGAATCTACCTAGCAGGGATGTAGGCAACACTTAAAACCAAACAGGAGTTCTAAACCTTCCCTACTCTAATCATTACATAAAAAAAAAGTTTTGACTATACATGCAGTTTAAGAGAGCCTCCCGAAAAGCCAATATATTACCTCGTCTCTTGAACAAGTGTGACTGCAGTTGTTAGGGCATGAAACTGGATACAAAGGGCAATACTTTTTCATGTGAACCTAAAATAGAAAATAAAAAACTTCTTTGTTAAATAGAGAGAGAGTAATCTCTCAGATTCTGCAAAATGATCAGTGTTAGGGACGGATTGAGA
>NW_017306269.1:3869655-3877187 GCF_000935625.1 Nanorana parkeri
ACAAAAATCCAAGGGGGAAAAAAGGGGGGGGGGGGCTTTGGGGGAGTACGGGAGTGGTAGAGGTTTAAAGGCGTGTTTATTACACGTTAAAGCTGACCTCAAGGCAGATATAGGAGACACAACTTAATACTGTTCTATATTCGTTATATATTATTAAAATGTATTTTTGTTTTAATGCCAGCAGCATTGGTACCTGAATTGGACCTGGTATCAGCCTCTTGCAGTCCCGGTCCCCAGAAGCTGTACAAGGAGCCAATCAGTTGGGTGCATTGCTTAAATTATACCATGGGACATACTGATGGAAGCAGAGAGCACAGTGACAGAGAGATAATCTTATTAGTCTAAAGTCGGTCACAAATAGTTTGAATTTCGACCGGTTCCTGATGAACCAGCTGAAATGTGTACCGTGGGTGCCACTGTCGGCACCTTTCTGCCCGGCACCTTTCTGCCCGTCAGCTGATCAAAGGAACGGGTTGTAAAAATAGGATTTTGTACTCACCGTAAAATCCTTTTCTCTCCGTTCATTGAAGGACACAGGCAACAGATCGTAGATCCTGAATGGTAGGGTAATATCGCCACCTGCAGGAGAAGGACGCTAGGCACAAAACTAAAGACCAATTACAGCCTAGGGGCGGCCCCTGCCGGTGGCCAAACCCCCCACCTGCTGACAAGTCTCCAGTTTAGTAACAAGCAGTTAGGAGTGTACACCCCATAAAGAGGGCGGGGCCTGTGTCCTTCAATAAACGGAGAGAAAAGGATTTTACGGTGAGTACAAAAATCCTATTTTCTCTCCCGTTCATTGAAGGACACAGGCAACAGATCGTAGATCCTGAATGGTAGGGACGTCACCAAGCAGTAACACACTGAGGGATGGGCAACAACAAAACACCCAAAAGACCCCTCAAAGCGCCGCCTGCAACACTTTGCGCCCCAAACCAGCATCCGCCGATGCTAACACGTCCACCTTGTAGAACTTAACAAAGGTGTGAACAGAAGACCAAGAGTGGCCTTACAAACCTGAGAAACAGAGGCCCCGTGGCGGAAAGCCCCGGAAGCCCCAACAGCCCTAGTAGAATGGGCAGTGACAGGAAATGGAGGCTCACGCCCCTTAACGGCGTACGCCTGAGTCACAACAGTAGGTATCCACCTAGAGATGGTAGCCGCCGACGCGGCCCGACCCTTACGAGGACCCTCCGTGAGCACGAAACAGGGAGTCGGTCCCGCGGAAAGAAGCCGTAGCTTCCAAATAAACACGAAGAGCGCGAACCACATCCAAACAGTGGAGCGCACGCTCCTGCCTATGGACCGGCTCCGGACACAGGGAAGGTAAGACAATGTCCTCATTCAGATGGAATGCCGACACAACCTTCGGCAGGAACGCCGGCCGAGGCAGCCAACTCCGACACCCGCCGAACGGAAGTGATGGCCACCAGAAAGGCCACCTTCTGTGACAAAGATAGAAGCGGAACCTCCTGAAGAGGTTCAAACGCGGATTCCTGCAACACCGAAAGCACGAGATTCAGATCCCACGGAGCCAAAGGCGAGCGGACAGGGGGAGCAGAGCGTGTCACCCCCTGAACAAAGTTGCGAACCAGAGCGCTAGACGCCAAAGGCCGCTGGAAAAGCACCACCAAGGCAGAGATTTGACCCTTCACAGTACTCAAGGCCAGCCCCTGAGTCACCCCACGTGCGACGGTAAATTTTTCTAGAAACCGCTTTGCGCGCTCAGAGCATAGTGGAAAAGACCGCATCGGACAACCCCCGGTCCTTCAGGACCTGGCTCTCAAGAAGGATGGAACACAGGACCCTGGGACAGAAGATCGGGGCGCAGAGGCAGACGCCACGAGGCGTCCACCACCAGCTGAACCACGTCCGCGCACCACGCCCTCCGAGGCCAATCCGGGGCCACGAGGACGACGGAGACTCCCTCGACCGCGATCCGACGCAGCAGCCGAGGCAACAGATACAGTGGAGGAAAGGCGTAAATTAGACCGTAATGACCCCAAGGGGCCACCAGGGCATCCACGGCCTCCGCCCAGGGATCCAGGGCCCGGGCCACAAACCTGTCCACCTTGCGGTTGAACCGAGACGCCAGAAGATCCACCTCCGGCGTCCCCCAGTGACGACAGAGCTGCTGAAAGAGATCCGGGTGCAGAGACCACTCCCCCCGGATCCACCGACTGTCCACTGAGGCAATCGGCCTGCCAATTGCCCACTCCCGGGATGTAGACTGCCGAGAGAGCCAGAACTCAATGTTCTGCCCAGGACAGAATCCCGAACACCTCTCGACCCGCGGCCACGCTTTATGTACTGCCCTGGTGGTTGATGTACGCCACCGCAGTGGCGTAGTCTGACTGGACCCGGACCGCCAGACCCTGGAGCCGGGCCGACCAAAGAAGGAGAGAAAGGCGAATCGCCCGAAGTTCCAACACATTAAAATCGACAGACGGGCCTTCTCCGGCGACCAACGACCCTGCACGGTCAAGGAGCCCAAGACCCCGCCCCAGCCCCAAAGGCTGGCGTCCGTGGTGACCACCGGCCAATGCACTGGAAGAAAAGACTTCCCCCGCACCAAGACCGGAGATATAAGCCACCACCGCAGGGAGGCCCTCGTCTCCAGAGAGATCCGAATCTCCCTGTCCAAGGACAGGGGGGACTTGTCCCACTGTACCAGGATGTTCCTCTGCAGGGTCCTGGTATGGTGTTGCGCAAAGGGCACCGCCTCGAAGGAGGCCACCATGAGACCCAGGACCTGCATGCAAACTCAAAAGGGCGACCACTGGCGAGTCCTCAGTAGTCGGACCTTGGAACGGAGCTTCAGGAGCTTGTCCCGAGGAAGAAAGACCCGGGCCGCGACAGTGTCCAGAACCAAACCCAGATACTCCAGGCGTGGTGAAGGCACCAAGCAAGATTTTCGCAGGTTCAGAAGCCACCCGAACTCCTCCAAGGACCGCACCGCGACCCCCAGAGCCGTCACCATAGAAGAATGCGACTCTGCCCGTAGGAACAGGTCGTCCAGGTACCCCACGATCGAAACCCCCCAACAACGCAACAGCGCCAGAATCGGGGCTAGCACCTTGGTGCACACACATGGGGCCGACGCCAGCCCGAAGGGCAGTGCCACAACCTGAAAATGGTCCTCCCTTACCGCGGAACGAAGATACCGCCGATGAGACTCGCAAATGGGTACAAGAAGGTATGCATCCCGGATATCGACGGAGGCCAGTAGATCTCCCTGACAGAGCCATGCCACCACGGACGGAAGGACTCCATCCGGAACTGACGGCACCGTAAACAGGTTTGAATAAAACCCTTTGAATCTGTCCGCGGAGGGAACAGGCACAATCACCCCCTGGGACCAAAGGTCCGCCACCGCGCGATGGAGATCCGCCAACCGCGAAGGGGATAGTTGCGTGTTGGACGGGAAGAACCAGTTTCCCAGACGGGACAGAAACTCGATCTTGTAGCCCGAAGAAACCAGCTCCCGGACCCAAGAGTCGGAGACGTGGGCCAGCCAAAAATCCGCAAAGAGCCGAAGGTGGCCCCCCACCCCGGGGCCCGACCTTCATGCGGACTGGGGCTTGCCGGCGGGCTTGGCAGACTTGGGCTGCCACGGACGCTTGGAGGATTGGGAAGAGGAGGATTAGTTAAACTTACCGCCCTCGTCGGAGGGCGGAGGGGGCCGAAAAAGCCGCTTGTGAGCGGAGAAAGTAGGCCCAGGCTTCCGGCGCTGTTCCTTCTTGCGAGCCTGGGGAAGGAAGGTACTCTTACCCCCCGTCAGATCCTTAATGATCTCATCCAAGGTGGAACCAAACAGCCGGACCCCAGTAAAGGGAAACTCCTGAAGAGCCTTCTTGGAAGCCTGATCCGCCAACCAGCACTTAAGCCCAAGCAAACGGCGAAGCGTCACCGCTGACACCGACACCCTGGACACCAAGGGCGCCGCATCCAAGGCCGAATTACAGACATAACGAAGGCCTTGCACCAACTGGTCCGCCAATTCCACAAAAGCGGACTGGCGGAACGCCTACTCTTATGCGCCCCAAACTGCACGTGTGGCAGCGCGGAAGTGCTGGCAACGTCCCCAATTTTAAGGGTCTCCCTGAAAGCGCGGACCAGCGCTGAAAACCGTCTCACGTTCCTGGACCAGGAGCGTAGACGCAGCCTCATCCTCACTGGCCGAATCAGGATGTGAGGAATCACCCGGGTCAGGATGAGGTAATGGCGTGGGCGGTTCCCCCTCCTCTTCTGACTCCCCTGACATGGCAGGGGACGGCAAGGGCAGGGCCCACTTCCCAGGTGGGCGCTGCGTCAAGGCGCGCTCCATGCGCGTCACAAACCCATCCATGACAGAGGAAAAAGATTCCAGGGACAACGCGGTACCCGCGGTACCACCCAACCCCCCGAAAGAGCACCAGAGGGACGCACGGGCGACAGGAAAGGCAGCGCAGGCGTACAGGACGCACAAAGAGGGGATCTAGAGGGGTCCGCAGAGCGCAGCCCACAACTCTCACAAGGCAATGCAGGAGAGTCATCCCTGCGATCCAGTGCACACCCGCAGCAAAAACCACCCCACGGACCAGAGACCACCAGGCAAGGGAAAGAGGGACCCCCAGCAACTCATGACCCTAAGAAGAAAGGAAAAAAATTCTCCAGAGATAAAATTTTAGCTCCTTACTCCTGACGCTAGGCAAAAAACTGGAGACTTGTCAGCAGGTGGGGGGTTTGGCCACCGGCAGGGGCCGCCCCTAGGCTGTAATTGGTCTTTAGTTTTGTGCCTAGCGTCCTTCTCCTGCAGGTGGCGATATTACCCTACCATTCAGGATCTACGATCTGTTGCCTGTGTCCTTCAATGAACGGGAGAGAAATTTGCAGACGAATGGAGCTACCAGGCAGGCGGCCGCTGTCAGAATACAATGCAAAGAGCAGGGATTCCCTTGATGAACGCTCGTAAGCGTCCAAAAAAGGAACCATGTATACCCCAGTTAATGCTTCTCCTTGCACTTTCCAAGTCACTTGTTTATATGTTAAAGGTAAGGAATTTAAAATTAAATTTTTTTAAATCAGCTAAATATGACATTTTCCATAGAAATATTTGGTATTTGCAGCCAGCAAGTGGAGATTGGCTTTATTTTTTACATGTTTTTAGGGCTTTTCTTATTTAGTTAGTTAACTAAAACCCACTGTTTACAGAGTTCCATAGCTCATGCTGCAATTTACACACACCTGCATAAGCTGGAAGAGTGACTCCTCCCCCTTCCACCTGCTTGCCTGTCAAGATGTTTCAGAGATAGTGTAAAGGCAAACAGCTCCTGCTGTGCTCTGTCTTTAGAAAACCCACAGTGCTCTGTGAATCCTGTGTCATGGGTGCACTCTGTGCTACATGTTTATTTGTAAAATAAAGATTCTATATGAATAGTAAAGGAAAACACAGATATTATTATATTATTTTATGTCTGTGTAAAAATTATAGTTTCCTTTAATGTAATTTTTAAAAATTAGATTTTTTTTTAGAAATAATCTTTATTTAATTAGCAGGTATAGCTAATAACTGCACAAATACTGTAGGTTAGGACCCATGTTAGGTTAGTATTACTTTATAACATCACGCAGGGGATATTCCACCTCTCTGACTGTCCTGGTGTCACCAGAACAGGAAGTGGGTAAAACACAAGAATATCACAAACTCTCTAACCTTTTCTCATTCTATGCATAACAAAAAAGTCTGGAATCAGGTTTGATTGGTAAACGCTTATTGGATTTTGCTGCATGTAGTAATATACAGGAAGTTCCCAAATTACCTGCAGATCGAGTGACGCCATGCTTTTGCTGCAGTATTGGCACGTCTCGTCTCTTAGTTCGCACTGTGTCAATAAATGGTTTTCCAGGTCTTTTCTGCAGACTTTGTCATGACATCCCTTGTTGTTGCAGAGAACCATTTCATAGGAGCACTGAGCGAGATGATCCTGCAGGAGAATGGCGGGGTGAATTCAGTTACTGAGATTTCAGTAGTTAAAGTGCAACTGAAGCCAAAACTTTTTGTTGTTATTTTTATAGAGTAGAGAGGAATTATAACAACTGTCAGGTTTTTATTGTTGTATTTGTCCCCATTAGGGAGATTCACTCTATTTGCCCAGTGACTGTTATCACTGAAAGTGAAACAAAATGATTAGATTGTAAGCTCTCACGAGCAGTGGCGTCACAAGGGGGGTGCGGCCCGCCCCCGGGTGCCACCATTGTCAGTCATTTTGGTGTAACCCCCAATGAAAAGTTGGCACTCGGTCATGGACCGAGGGCCCGACAGTGTCAGGAGAGAGGAGGGGACCCGGTGGCATACCTTATCCCGCCGGGTGAACGTCCCCTCCTCTCTCTGCCGGCGTCCATCACCAAGAGGAGGCGTCATTAAGATGGCCGCGCATGTGCGATGACGTCATCACGCACACACGCAATGACGTCACGGCGGTGTGTCACCCGGTCTCCGCTCCGGGTGACACCCGGCCTCGGGTCGCCCCTGCTCATGAGCAGGGCATGCTGAACCATTTTGTCTTAATTTGAATTGTAACTGTACTGTCTCCCCTTATTTTGTAAAGTGCTGCTCAAACTGTTGGTGCTATATAATCCTAAATAATCATAATAAAAAATCATCATCATCATCATCACTTCAAGGGAAAGTGAAACAAAATCCCAAATTTTGAGTTGTCACCAGAACAGGAATAGATGGGAAATCTTCCAATGGAGACAACAGTTCTGGTGACCCTGCTGACCACCAGGGATTTCCGTCTCTACCACGTCCTGTTGTGGCTATTGGACAGGAAGTAAAGGGAAATCTCCCCAATAGGACACCGATAGCAACAAATGCTGACAGGGGTTATAACCCTCCAAAAGTTTTGGCTTCAGTTAAACATTAAAACTCTAAAGCTGGACATACACTATGCAGTCTGATTGTCCAATCTCTGTACAGTCTCCTTTAGATTTACCTAAACTATAACATGAGAACAGGCCTAAAGAATCCATTCAAATAGTATCAAATCAGGCCGGCCTTTGTACTACATAGTTGATGGTAGATCTAAAGGAGATTGTACAATGACCAGTTCAAGGTTTAACCCTTTCGCTGCCAAGCCCTCCAGAACATTTTTCAAATCAGCTGGCCAAGCCATTTTTGAATTTTCTGCAATTTTTTCCTATTGATTTGATTTTCAACTGCTGCGTTGCTAGCGTTTGTAAAAGACCCCCCAAACCATATATTTTCTGAAAGCGCAGGCCCGGTAGAATAAAAAGATGGTGATACTAAATTTGTAGGCCCTGCGATAATTGAGCAAATGTTTCTCAAATTAATATTAAACCATAAAAAAATACACAATTCAATTGTTAAAACACACCAAAATCAGTATCCGTGCACAAAAAAAAATATTTTTTGACTAAATCTAAAAGATAAAACTGTATTGAGTTAATAAATAACAAATATTAGCAAATTTGTAATTGCGCCTTTTTGCGAAAAGGTAAAAAAATGAAGGTATGCAAAACTGTAAATA
>NW_017306269.1:3878208-3885222 GCF_000935625.1 Nanorana parkeri
CGCTGATGACAGCTATTAATTTAAAGGGGACAGTCTGCTGAACAGTTATACTATAAGCTGATGGTCGCTAAAGCGACCATCAGCTTATAGTAGAACTGTAAATGCCAGGTCCGTATGGCATACTGACCTGGCCAGCTGGAAGCACTTTTGTAGGTCCGTATGCCATTCGTCCTTGGCAGCGAAAGGGTTAAGCAGTTAAAGTGACATTAAAGCTACAGAAATTCTTCCTCCTCCCCTAATACTGCTTTAAGGACTTACCTAATGTGATGCCTCTTGAAGAGCTTCTTCCTTTAACTCATTTTCTAAAGTCCTTCCAGCGCTGGTGCCGGTCTCTGATCCAGCGCAGATCCCTTGTGTCCCACGGAGTCTGTCTGACGGGCGCGCTCCCGGCTGCGTCCATTCAGCTTCTGTGTCGCTCTCGTCCTCTCCCCTCCGACGATCTGTACTGCTCATGCGACCACCCACACTTCCTCCTTCACAGCGTACGTGAACCGGGACTTCTGCAGAGGGAGCGAGCGGCACTGACACAGGTAAATTTGTTGGTATTTGCCAACTTTTCTTTTTAATCTTGGGGCATATTGGGGCACGTCTACTTATTAGCAGTAGATATATGCCAAAAAAAGAGACTTTAATTCTACTTGAAACTCTTAAGTGGAAAAACTCCAAGGTGTGTAGAGAACAGGCATTTGCTTTGCGTTATCAAAACTTTCCAAATGCTTTGCAAAGGCAGTGTTTAGTCTGAAACATAAAAGTAACAGTCTAGGAAGCATAAGGCTGCAGTTGCATTGCTTTAATTTGCATTGTTATTGAAGGCGCCAGCAGTGGATGAAGGAGACCTTAAGAAAAAGGTGAATGAGATATTATGTAGGCGGTTAAGGTTTTCTTGCCTTATTATTTCATTTTTAAAAATTCCTCTACCTGGAACCTCCCTAGCGTCACTTTTGCATCACACTCGGGGGCATTCCTGCAGAAAACCAGCAAGTTTAGGACTTCTCTTTTACAGCAATTGTCTTTGAATATCTGCAAAGAAGAGAAAAAAATCATCAGTACCTCTACGATGCTACAACCGTGTTTATTTGTATTGCCCAAAAACCCATCTATACACTGAGTTACTTAAAGTAGATGTAAACCCTAACCTAACCACATTTACTTAAAGAGGAAAGAAGGCTAAGCTCTGTGAATACTCACTGCTCCGCCAGCAATGCCATGCTAATGCCTGACGTTTTCTTTGGGGTCTTATTCGAGGTTTGGATCTTTGGCCATATTGATTGGCTGGCTTGGGATGGCACATGTGCACGGGAGGTAAATGTATCCCGGCATTGATGCATGTGGAGAATGTACACCGAGCTGTGCATGCGGCCAGGATCATTCAAATCCACTACCTCTGAGCCCATGCCGTCATGGACCCCCTCGTAGCCTATGACTGGAGAGTCATTAAGAAGCAGCACAGTGATGAGTTTACCTCTACTTATCAACGTTCCCTTCCTATCAGCACGTTGTTTGTTAGCACAAGGCTCTTTGTCCTGCTTCTTCCTCTCCGACTCTCAGCGCAACTGTACATGGTTTTCAAGAGGCTGATACCAAGTCAATTACAGGTACTTACACTATTAAAAAATACACTTATTGATGTATTAATGATTTAGCACCTGCATTCATTTGTTCCTTTTATATCTGCCTAGAGTACAGAAGAAAATCAATTTTAAATTCTAGGGGAATTTGTAAAAAAATTACAGAAAATACAGTTGTCACACAAGAAAATGTTCTTTAAAAAAAAAAATCTACATGTTGTACCCCTGTGTGCCCGCCTCACACACCTGAGGTGATGCAGCAGAGATGGATTAAGGTCAGATCGGACCCTAAATAAGGTAGCAGCTTTTGCAGTCCCCATCCCCTTGATTGACATTGATTAGCATTTCAGTAGGCACAGAGAAGCCGCCCTTTTTGCATTATCTGTATAGACATGGCTCCATCAGACACCAATTGCCTACAAGTACATCTTCCCATGTGAAGTGACAGACAGATGCACAGTTTTGACCAATTGTTCTATTCCCTTATTCAACCGGAAGGAGTATGAAGGTAGTAGCTAGACCCCCTGGACATCCACTGGATCCTAGGCTCCTGCCTTGGTTGCCCTATGGATGATCGGACTCTGTGATGCGTAATAATTATAAGGCAAGAGATGCTCTCAGGTCATTGGGATCTTGACCTGTCACCCTTTATGATTTCCTGTGCTTGGGAGAAGCTTCAGCGGTATAACAAGCCTCTGACTCCCAGCTTGCACTCTTGCTCAATTACAGAGAAGCCGCGCATATTCAGCTTCAATGCAAGTGACGTCTCAGAACTAGCTTGAAGTTAGGCGTATGTTTCTCTGCCTAAATAAAGACTACCATACCTCCTGAGGTTTAATGTCTTCTTTATCAATAGGACACTGTGATAGGTTACAGCATTCACTGGAAGAAATAAAAAAGATAGGATGTTACTTTTATATTCACTCAACAATAATATTAATATGTGATTATTTACTTTCTACTGTGCATTTTAAAATAACTCTATAATAGTCAAAAGTATGCCCCCAGCAAAGAAGATATTTCATTCCTAAACCTTACCTACCATGAGCAACAGAGCTGCAATCAGTGACACGGCGGAGGGGATACATTTTTGACCATTTTATCTAAGTGACAGAGTCACAAATCAATTATATAGACATTAGAATCCACTGGATTAGGCACTAGGTTGCGTCTAGCACAGGAGGTAGGTTGGGTTTTATTTTATTTCTGGCACATTTACTTAGTTTGCGACAGGAATTTTCTTTATCGTAAATAAAAAACGATAATGATGGTCAGAAACTAAAACACATTAGTGTAAACCTTCTAACAAACAGCAAAAGTGATGGTGGACCTTGGATGGATACTAAAAAAGAATAACCTTGACTGAGACTGATTGGCAACCTGTGAACCCCTAACATTTTTCTTAACTTGGAAACACGCGGGTAAAGGTTAAAAGCACTTTCAGGATTTTACTGCTATCCAGGGCTCCATTAGAGAGATCTCCCTTCACTTCCTGTCCTGCTAAAGTTTTACCAGACAGGAAGTGAAGAGATCTCTTCAGTAGCAACATAGACAGAAAAAAAAAAACACTTTTTCTGTAGACTAAGGGGCACGTCTAGAACATGCACCCCCCAGATCTACTCAACACGCATGCTTGTGTCTACAGGGGAAGAGCAATCGGATACCTCCAGCAACAATCTGACAATAATGGCCACCACCCTCAAATATATCCAATGTGGACAATCACTACTTTCCCCCATTTCAATCAGCTAGGTTTGTCAGTTAGTGTCCATGGACATGAGGATCATCCACTGGTCTGGCTTTTCGGTAGGTGGTTTAGAGCTGAACCATCGCAGCTCTCCAAATGTAAATATAGATTTTGTGTATTTTACACCAAATGTTCTGATTTTGTGTATTTTACACCTACTCATAAGTATTGTAACTGTAACCTGCTAGAAAACTGGAGAAGACTGCATGTAAAACTCACTTGTTTCTCAGCACACAACTCTCACAGAATCGGTGACCACATCCTGTTTGGTGAGGATTGTGCAGAACCTGGTGGCAGCTCGCGCACTTGTAGCGATCCTGTATCTTTTCCACAAACGTGTACTCCTGATGGGGCTCGAAGTCCAGAGACAGTCCGGTGTTGGAGTTCTGACGGGCCAGCTCCTGAGGGGGTACTGTCTTATTTTCACAAGCCATACCGCAGCTGTCCTGATAGAGTAGTGAAGGGACATCAGTGTAACAATACTTATCTGAAAAAGTCATCAAATGTCAAACTCTGACAATGTGTACTGTAAATTACGAAGTGTGTAACATACAAGAACTCAAGTCTTAAAAAAAGGAAAAAAAGGGAAATTGCTCATATTTTATATTAGATAGAGATGTAATCATCTGTTAATAACATCATCACTGAGGTTTAAAGGATATTCATAGGGTTATGTACTGTATATATTTTATTACATTTAGCAATAAAAAAAAACTATTTTAGTCCAGTAAAAATAAAATAGTTACATTTAAAATTAAATAATTTTACATTTACAGCGAAAAGATGGAGCCTCAGGTTCTTTGTCATATGTTTACCTGTCTCTTCTTAGCTGCTCTGTTGAAAAAAAGTATTTTGTGTACATAGCTCAAGCTCCACTCTACACACACACACACACATACACAGCTCAATGAGGTAGAGCAGTAAGCCCTCCTCCTCCCCTTCCTTCCCCTCCCACCCTACTCTGTTATAAAATGTATCTAAATTTCAAACAACATAGAGTGAGAAAGAGAGAGGGCCTGAAGGAAAGCAGCAGCTGCTGTGCTCTGTCTATAGAAAAAAACACTGTGCTCTGGGAATCCTGTGTCATAGGTGAAACCTGTGTTAAATATACATTTTTTACGTAAAGATTTTTGTATACAAGATTTTTGTATACAACCAAAGCTGTAGTTTCCTCTAAAGGAAATTAATAGTTTCCATTCAATTTTATTTTTGTATATATAATATTCAAGAATGAAAACACATTAAATGTTGACAAATATTTTATATTAACACTATTTTTTTTACTATTTTGCAATCCTCTGGGGGGCGAGTACGAGTCTGAAGTTCTAGGGTTTCAGATTCCTTTTGCATTGCTGTGATTATGGATCTAGCAGCCGGTTACACACAGCTGATTGGTTTAGAGGAGAAACACTCCCATCCCAGTTTCAACTGCAGAGCTAGTGCTGGGCTCTCATACTAGAAAGCCTAGTATGCAGTGCACATACACTGAAGAAAAGAAGCACTATGTATTAAATGTTGTATTTATAAAATAATGATTATATACAAATAATACAAAATATTGATACATGTTTAGATGGCAAGGCTGGAAAATGCATTCAATGTGGAAAATGTTATTGATAAAGCGGAACACACACTTTGCAATGCAATTGGGCCATCACTATGATAAACTGCTTTACTGGGCAATAGGAATATTTGTGAAATGGGAGAGGGCGGGCAAGCCCTGTCACTGCAAGCAAGTGCTGCAGCGTTGCCGATACAGAAGGGCCCGGCCTTGGGCCAAGTATGAGCAGGCTCCTCTATATGCTTACATTGTATGCCTGTTAGCAGGCAGTATGGACATGTGAGCATTGGCAACTTCCATGTTTCACTTATGTCAAGTTTCCTTTAAAGTGACATTAAAGCATACATTTTTTTCCCCCCTCCTCCAAAGTTAATGTCAGCACTTACCTTAAATGATGTCTCTTAATCCGATCTTCTTCTTCCCTGTCGTTTTCATCTGTCCCTCCAGCGCTGCTGCGGGTCTCCGATCCAACGCTGACTCCTGTACTTGCTGGCACTTCCTGTCCCATGGTGTCTGTGCGGCTGCACGCGTCCATATACTTACCTTGTGTCTTTCCTCGTCTCCCGGCTGAAAATCTGAACTGCGCATGCGCCCGCCCCAAGATGCTTTGCGGCCGCCCGGGATTTTTCAGATGTTTGGACGGGAGCGCGAGGTTAAGACACAGGTAAGTTTAAACCCTTTTTAAACTTTTTTTTAAAAAGTTTTTACATATACAGTATATACTGCTTGCTAGCAGTAGATGTATGCAAAAAAAGGGTTTAATAAACCTTTAAGGCTTATAGAAAACTAGGCTAGGACATGTTTGTTACCTTTGCTGGGGTTCTACCATAAGTCTGCTTACACCCACATTTCTGTGCTGTGGGGGGTAAACAGAGAATATTTCCTCCTCCACAGTAAACTATCCAGCCCATAAGATAGGAAACTTTTTTGAACGTACTAATAGTTTCCTGTTGACATAGGAGGCTGCCTGACCAATTTATTCTGTGGTTACAGAACAGAAGAGATTAACATTGAGCTGTGGAAAGATGAAAACAGAGCCGGTAGAGTATGACTTCTGTACTGTACAGGAAGCTCTTCCTGTGTGAAAGAGAAATGTACAGCGGTCGCACCTTTCTGTAAAGATGAGGGGAGTGCAGAATGGTTCTGGCACGGTCATAAAGACCACCCATAATAGATATTTCAGTTTTACCTGGTTACAGGCATTTGAATTCACATGCTGAGTTCTTATTACTCTCACCGATATATCCGCAGTAGCATTCTCACTTTTGCTCAATTCTCCTGGCTTTTACAAAGTCAAATGGTGACGTCCTGCTTTGTTGATGGATCTTCTATATTAGGACTAGGCAACCTTGGCACTCCAGCTGTTGTGGAACTATAGGTCCCATGAGGCATGGCAAGGCTCTGACAGCCACTGGCATGACCACCATAGGTAGAGGCATGATGGGATTTGGTTTCAGCTGGAGTGCCGAGGTTTCCTACCTTTGCTCTATAACCTTGGTTCTCAACTTGTGGCTCGTGACCCCCTATTCAGATGCATACCTTCCACTTTTCTAAGATCCTCAGCGTCCCCCCACTGTCAAGTCTCACGCCAAGCAGCCATTCAAAATATTCTGCCAAGTGTCAACTTGAGGTGGGGCGGGGTGGGATGGGGCTATGGCCACGAGGAAGCCCCATCCATACGTGCATTGGTTACAGCACCCTCACGAGGCCTATAGGAGGTGCCTGGACCAGAGTGATGTCACACCTCTATAGCACAGGCAAGGGAGCTGTACAAGCAATGCACACATGGATGGAGCTCCATCACAGCACAGCAGCCCACACTGGACCCCAGGCTGAGGATCCACTTTAGTTCTCGTGAGATTGTGTCAATGGTGGTGTGGTACTGTCAGTGTTAACACTAGTACAGTGTGTTCATTGCAGAGTCCCGTGCAATTAATGCAGTGTACCACGCAATCACACCCACCTATCATTTGAATGGCACCACAAACGCACCTCCCACACACAGTTCGATTGTTCACACCGGAACGCGTGGTACTGCAATGCTGTGACTTGGGTTATTACTTAAAGTGGTTCTAAAGCCTCCAGTTTTTTTGCATATATCTACTGCTAGCAAGCAAAAAAAAAAAAAAAAACACCCT
>NW_017306269.1:3885289-3886883 GCF_000935625.1 Nanorana parkeri
ACATTGTCCAGTGATTCGTACTACCAACATGCACCCGAAACTGATAGCTCAGCTTTGGGTTGAGTTGGACTTTAACCTAAAAAAAATATTTGGGTTGAAGTTTCACTTTGGTGCTGTCCAAGAAGCCAAGAAACTGTGCTAAAATAAAAACATAAAATAAACTATAATTAACAAATAAAGAAAAAATAAACAAAATAATAATAATATAAATACAGCTAATATAAAACCCCCTTTCCCGGGCAGATCGTCTAAGGTTGCTAAGAGCTGGGTACGGAGATGTGTAGGGGCTCTGGCCGGGGTCCTGCCCAGCTCCTGGCAACCAGTGAGGTTACCGTTTACCAGGAGCTGAGCAGTTCACTCTTGCCGGCATCCCACCCAGCTCCTGGTAACCAGTGACGTCAAAGGTTGCCAGGAACTGGGCAGGACGCCGGCCAGAGCTGAAGCCAAAAAAAATGAGATTCTTTCTTTATAATACATTTGTGAGATGCAGTTACATGTCTGTAGTGCTGGTGACTTCGTATGTCTTGATCTGGTATTGAGGCCATGAACTGAAACTATTCCATCCCTAAGGCCCCATTCACACTGAGTGACATTGAGCGACTTTTTCCTATTGGGCTGTATGCAATCAGGAGCAAAATCGCTCGAAAAAAGGGTATTGTAGGAGCTACAAACGATATTGAACGACGAGATGTGAACAGCTCCATTGAAATGGATTGGAGAAGCTACATAGAGCGATATCGCGTGGAAATATGAGCGATATCGCTGCAAAAATTGCTCGATAAATCGCTCAGTGTGAATGAGGCCTAACACCAACCCTGCTTTAAACCACTCACAAACTTTAAAAATAAATAAAACACAATGAAAGCCCTTTTTTTTTTTTTGTAGGGGGGGGGGGGGAAAGCCGTGAAGATGTTGTGGCGCATTATGATGTTTACATTTTTTAAATTTAGAACTTTATTAAACATTTCACAAAATGACATTTTATTAAGTTCTACAACCACATAGCTGTGTGATGAAAACAAGTCTATTGCATTGTCAGTGGGTTGGTGCTGCGCTGGAAAAGGTGGCCAGCACAGCCCCAACACATCTGGTGTGAATTGGCTGCTACATCTGCAGCTTTTATTAAAACAAAACCCAGGGGTCCTGTCTTGTTCTTGTTATAAGGTGACCACTGTCTCCCGTCCCAATTGTATGTCACCCTGCCATGTGTGCCCTTAATGGAAGCCACAGGCGCCCACACCAGCACATTATGCCCAGGCATGGTTCAGTGTTGTCACTATCAGAAAGCAGACCCAGAGCAATACTGTGCAGGCATTGGTGGAGCGATTGCATGTAGACAGGAAGTGGCTGAAGAAGGCCGGAGGATATCAGTGGCACCAACATACATAAAAGAATGAAAAAAGCTAAAAACAATACTTAAAAAAAGAAAAAAAGGCAATTGTTTATGGCAGTGTTTCTCAACCCTTTTGTAGTCACAGCACCCTTTAACAGCATCCAAAATCTCAAGGCACCCCTGTCTAAAATGTCATAGATATTAAGTGGGACCTCACTCAAAAAGTGGGTTTCCCCCTTCACGTCAAAGCGCCCCCCTAAA
>NW_017306269.1:3886905-3896039 GCF_000935625.1 Nanorana parkeri
TTCCCCCCTTTCATATCAAAAGCCACTCTTTCATATCAGAGTTCCCCCTCTTTCATATCAGAAGCCCCTCTTTCATATCAGAGTTCCCCCCCTTCATATCAGAGTTCCCCCTTCATCAGGGGTCCCCTTCACATCGGTCTTCATGCCCTCTTCACATCTTCACATCACATCACAGTCGCATTAGCACAAAATTTTGAGCCACCCCTGAGGATGCCAGGAGGCGCACGAGGGTGCTAGGACACCCTGGATGAGAAAAGCTGGTTTATGGTACTCAGGGGGAGATGTATCAAAGCTGGAGCAGACAGAATCTGGAGCAGTTACCCATGGCAACCAATCAGCTTCTTTCTTCAGTTCGTCCAGTTAAGCTTTAAAAATGAAAGTTCGAAGATTGGTTGTCATGCACAGCTGCTGGAGATTGTGGGGGGGGGGGAGAATGTATCAAAACTGGAGCAGACAGAATCTGGAGCAGTTGCCAACTAAATCAACTCCTCTCTTTCATTTTCAAATCTTAACTGAACAAGCCGATTGGTTGCCATGGTTCAACTGCTCCAGATTATGTCTGCTGCAGGTCTGATAAATTCCCCTCTAGTTCTTGTCTACATCTATCTTATTAGTTGATCCACTTCACGTATTGCCCGGAGTGGCTTTGTGACATCCCCGCCGTAGTAACGAATGCGATCACCATTCCAGGTATTGTTAGGTCGGTGGCGTCCCTTCTTTAGGCCGTAATCATTTATTTCATGTTTTCGGTAAATCAGTCAGAGTGTGAACTTGTTGAAATTATTATTTTGGGTGAAAGTGTATATACACCTAAACAATGATTGTCTCTTATTTTCTCCATGTTAAAAGAGTTATAATGGTCATAGCATCTACCAGGAGTAGGTAACCTCGGCAATCCAGCTGTTGTGGAACTACAAGTCCCATGAGGCATCGCAAAACCACGGGCATAACTCCCAGAGACACATACGGTTGCCACTGTTCTATCGAAAGCTCTGACTTGTCGAACTCTCCAACTGGGCACGTCACATGCGGGGACTGCTAGTAGGAGATGTACAGCTGATGGAGCTAGTGCACATGGGCAGAAAATCCTTGTCGAACTGTCTATTGCGCCTGCGCGGCTAGCTACTCATCGGATTCTATAACTTAGTACAAACTGATATTTGTCCTAGGTTACACTGCAGGCGCAGTGGCAACTGTGGTTGTAGACAGAATCATGTGGCCGCGCAGGCGCTGTAACATAATATAACCTTTAAATAGGTTATAGAAATCTGATGAGGCAATCATCAGATTCTATAGGACAAAATGAATAAAACAATAAGTAGGGACTCACATACAGTGGGGCAAAAAAGTATTTAGTCAGCCACCAATTGTGCAAGTTCTCAGAGGCGGCCGGGAGCTGTTTTCCATTTTCTGCGGGCCGGACGCCTCAATCCTTTTATGTGAGTCCCTACTTATTGTTTTATTCAATAAACCTTTTTACTACCTCATGGAGATCTTTGTGTCTTGCATGTATTTTTTTTTTAAATATTCGATTTTATTATTATTTTATACAGGACAATAAAACTATACTTGACATCTTACATTGTATCTTAACATTCCCCGGTACAGGTTCACTCACTCCGACTTTAACCTTTCATTTAAATTCATTCTCATTACCTCTGTCGGACAGAATAACTGTGCACCGAGTAATTATTAACTTATTAAAGACAGAAAGAAAAAAAAAAAGGAAAAGAAAAAGAAAAACCTAAGGGGAAAAAGGGGGTATGAGGAGGGGGAATTCCGGAACTCTCATCAAGATTCTTCACTAATATACTTTACCGAAGTATTTTAATATAGGCCCTTCACTCATGCTACCTCAGCACCTCAGACCTCTTCCATTGATCATCCTATAGTCCCATTATATGTCTATTCTATTCTATGGCCTCCATGTTTCCCTGCAAGCTTTTAAATTCCTTCCATTGTTGCTAAGTATCTTCATACTGTTTCACCGTGTCTCTCCGGATTGATGTCCATTCCTCCATCAGTCGAAAATATTCTATTCTGTCGTACCATTCTTTCATAGTTGGTATAGTCTCTTTATTCCAGTGCTGTGGTATCAAGTTCTTAGCCGCGTTAATCAGGGGGTATAGCAATGATCGTTTATATGGCTTATTCGGGAGATCCGTAAGATGAAATAAACATGCCGTCGGTTCCAAGGGCAATTGTTGTAATTTTTTCAATATTGGCCACCACCCGAGCCCAAAACGGTTGGAGTTTAGGACAGGACCACCACATGTGGATATAACTTCCCGTGTTACCACAATTTCTCCAGCACAACTCTGTCCTGGATGGATGCATTTTGTGTATACGTTCAGGTGTATAATACCACCTAGCCATAAAACGGTACATTGTGTCATTCACTAATGACCGTTACGGCTTAGGATTTTTTGTTTCTCCGAGTCCGTCCAAATTACCCCCAGTTCTTATCACCTTAGTCTTTCACGCGACCGGACGCCATTGTGGCCCGAACACGCCCCCACCAGTGTCTTGCATGTAAATGGAACTTTGATCCTGTCTGGACACTGAACGGTCGAAGGACGTGAAGGGTGTCTAACGATTGTCTTTTCTTCTGAAACACTTGGGAGGTTTATTATTGCAGTCTGATCCAGACCATCGGGACAGCTATTGATCATTAGCAGGACGTTTGGGGTGAGTGCACAGCCCCAAACAGGTGGAGTGCAACCTCACGGAAAGTTTATTTTCTTCTTGTCACTGTTTCGATGGATTTGATGCTTTGTTTTCACTTGAGAGAAATTATTATTTAGTTGCAAGTTTTACATTGCGGTTGTTTTTGTGTTACACTTATCTACTTATAAGTGCACTTTGCAACAAATACACACCACTGCCTTTGCGGCACTTATTCAGCTACTTTTCAGTTGCCACATATAGATGTGATTCATTCGCTCGGTTTTTTCTTCATTAATGGTTTTATTCAAATGCACCTTTTAGCAACTTTCATGTTTTTATGACACATCATTTATTCTATAGACACACGGATCACTGGAGTCTATATCACATGTTGGAATATTTTTACTAATTTTGTAGTTTACACTGGGGAGGTTAAATAAGCGCTTGTAGGATATCCTACATCCTATGAGGTCCCAACATCAACCTTTGTCTGGCGGCTTTTTAACCCTAAACCCAGGTTTCATTCTCTGTATTATATACAACAACATTTTTGTCTCAATTAGCGCGGATTTATTTCATATATAATTCAGTGTGAAAGTTGGAGCTTCCTGTAATAAAGATCGGTCACTGCTGCTCTCTCTACTTGTGCAGGGTGACTGGTCTTGTCTCCGCCCCTTCCTGTAATGGGTGGGGTCTGCTGGGTCCTTCCCACAGCTTTGCTCTCTGTGCAGGCTGTGTACCACACAGTGATGATATCACTGATACTTTTACAAGGTAGTATCAGGGTTTCTGAAGGCATTCGGTGCTCACAAAGTCCATTTCTATACTTTGTGACTATTGAGGAAACTATTTACATTTTCCCCACAGATCAGCTTTCAGAAACAAAGCATCCTTGGGAATGCTATCTTTAAGATATTAGCAGCCAGGCTTGCTCGATGGACGGGGGCAGGCACCGCCTGGTTCCCCAAGGTTTTCTGGAACCTGCGAATACTTCTGGGTGCTTTCCCCGAAAATCTTTTTGAAGAAGTTTAATGGCAGGAAGTGTTTTGCAGAAACTGCGGATGTGCAGGAAGTGAGGAATAAGGAGAAGTAGTTTCCTGGTCTCTGTGTGGGAGACCCGTCCTCGGTCAGTGGGTCTGGGAGAGGAGATGAGGGCTTATTGACAAGATAACCGAGGAAGACATGGTTGCCAAACGTTTCATTTCCAGGAACACGTTGAGGTGGAGCCAAAACATACACTACGCATGATATTACCAAGCAAGATGGCACATATTAATGTTTACAGACTAATCCTGTGATTTAATTTGTACAGAACGTGGAAAGTGAGAAGGCTTTATTTGGATGTTTGTCATGGGTTAATGTTGCAAAGTACTGAAGCCAGAGGATTAGCATGACAGCAAGCAAATTAGTATTCTCACCCCATGTTTTCTTTAGCCCCTTGCCTCTTTAAGGGAATCTTGATGTGGGAGGTCGGGCTTCCCGATCACATGATCGCTGTGATTGGCTGTCAGATGATTGGGAGAGTGTAAACAGTAACCAGGAGTTATGTCTGACAGCTCGGTCACTGTGTTACGAGCGCAATAGTGAGCATGCTCTCAGCACAGCAAAGTGACATACATGCGTATAGCCCACCCACAGGGGTGATGCATACATGAGTACAGCCCACCCAATGGGGTGACACATACATACATACATACATACAGTCCATCCACCGGGGTGACACATACGTGCATATCATGTGAATGCTACGTTTCCGAGCCTCACAGGACCCCTTTGTCAGGCAACGTGGACACGTTGCATTCACATGTCATGCTCATGTCATGGATTACAAATAAAGATGACATTCTGAAGCAGAATGCAGTGCGGACAACATATCTTTTAGATTGTATGCTGTATGCTGTGGCGCCATCCACCAGTTGTTCCAGCGCCCGTCGGATTCTGGGGTACAACGGTACAGTATGCGAACAGGACATTACACAGACATACATGCATATAGCCACCGGCGGAACTACCAGGGTCGCAATTGCGACCGGGTCCTGGCGTTCCGCCACTTGGGGAGGGGGGGGGGCCAGCGAGGAAGAAGCGGGCCCCCCCGAGATCGGGCCCGTCGAAGAGGGCCCCCCCGAGATCGTGCCGCTCTGCCACCCGCAGCATGTACGGGTGGCTGTGCGGCAGGGAAGGAGAGGCTCTCACTGGTCCCGCAGAATGTGCTGCAGGCACCGCCGGGCAGCACATTCTGCTGTGTGAGGACCCTCTCCACTTAACTCCGCCCCCTGGCCGCCGAGACGAAGAAGAGGGCCCTGCAGGAGAGGGAAGGTAAGTCTGGAGTGGGAAGGGGCCCCCAAGTGTGTGTGTGTGTGTTTTGGGGTGCTGGTGATATTCTGTAGTGCTGGACTTTTATTATAGTCCCGCATAGCTGGTGGTATTCTGCATTGCTGTATGATGATTATACAATACAGAATAGCTCCAACTGTGTAGGACTACAAGTCCCAGCAATGCATTATATTTTTAAGTAGGGATGCACCACTGCCAATACTGGAAATTTTCACAAGTACTCATACTCGTGAAAATGCCCCGATACTAAACACAGATACCGGTGTTCTGACGAGAACGCCAACGTAGTCAAACAAAGTATTTTGTTTAAATTGTTAATTGTGACCGTTAATAATATTCCATCCATTCACAGGGGTTTTGTACACCTCGGTATATCGGGGTACGAGAAGGATGTACACCTCGGTATATCGGGGGAAGAGAAGGATGTACACGTCGATATATTGGGGTAAGAGAAGGATGTACACCTCGGTATATCGGGGGAAGAGAAGGATGTACACCTCAGTATATCGGGGGAAGAGAAGGATGTACACGTCGATATATCGGGGTAAGAGAAGGATGTACACCTCTGTATATCGGGGGAAGAGAAGGATGTACACCTCAGTATATCGGGGGAAGAGAAGGATGTACACGTCGATATATTGGGGTAAGAGAAGGATGTACACCTCGGTATATAGACAGAGGTGACACATACGTGCATACAGCCCGCACACTGGGGTTTTGTATACAAGGTACAGCTCACCCACCGGTGCGACGCATACATGCATACAGCCCACCCACCAGAATGACGCATACATGCATACAACCCACCCACAAGGGTGACGCATATATGTTTACAGGCCACCCACTGGGGTAACGCATGTATGCATTACACCGGCAGGAAGGTGCTAAACTGGAATGTATATAATTTTTTGTGCGTACATCCCAACCACTGGGGTGACGCATAGATGCATACAACCCACCCACCAGGGTGACGCATATATGTTTACAGGCCACCCACTGGGGTGACACATACATGCGTTACACCGGCCGGAATGTGCTAAACTGGAATGTATATAACTTTTTTCTCGCATCTGAATTTATTTTTTTTATGGACTAAAAAACACTGCGTTCAGATGTGTAAAGTTTTATTTTCACAGATCTGAGACGCACACACATTCACACATGCACACAGCACACACATGCACACAGCTGTCTCAACATAAAAAAAAAACTCCTTAACGATCCGTAAAATCAAAACAAATCATCAGTAACTACACATCTAAACATGTGTAAACGCACATACATGCATGCACATCTGCACATTTGATCTAAAAGAATAGAAGGATTTGGCGCATCTATACAGTTACGCATCAAAACGCGTGTTAACGGAAGCACTTTACTGACATGTAGATGCATGTCTCACACAGGAGCCTTCCAGCTTACAGATCAGTAAATGAATTGCGTCCGTGAGTCCTGATACATAGTCACAATAAAAGCCTACACAGACCGCAGCGGATCACTCCGTCACCTTCTATAAATACCATTTAACTTCACAGAAAACTCAAATATAACAGAACTGTGAGAGTGGAGAGAACACCAGAGGTGTCGCTGACAATATGGTCAAAGTAAAGTTTCCTCTGCCTGACATTCACTCGCCGCCTTATTTTAGACTCATTCCATGAGGCAAACAGCGAATCACAGTAACCCACAGCCAATCAGAGTCCATCTATCAGTGATGTCATCACGTAAGATCTGATTGGTTGTTAAGGGTTACTGTACTTTTCATATCACTATTGCTCATTGTATAGGGTAATGGAATGAGTATGTACGTGCAATGGGGGGAATTTATCAAAACTGGTAGTAATCAGCTTCTCGCTTCAGTTTGTTCAGTTAAACTTTGAAAATGAAGAGAAGCTGATTGGTAGATAGAGGTTTGGTACAGATTTTAAGGGGGAACCCCATGAAAAAAAATTAAAAGTAGCTTTTCTCCCCTTAACATCTGAGTCCTCAATACACCATTCACATCTGAATCCTCAATCCCTCCTTCATATCAGAATACCCCCTTCACATCAGACTCCTCAGTCCACCATTCACATCAGTCTTGGTCCACCCTTCACATCAGAATACCCCCTTCACATCTGAATCCTCAGTCCACCCTTCACATCTGAATCCTCAGGCCACCCTTCACATCAGAATACCCCCTTCACATCTGAAGCCTCAGTCCACCCTTCACATCAGAATACCCCCTTCACATCTGAATCCTCAGTCCACCCTTCACATCAGAATACCCCCTTCACATCTGAATCCTCAGTCCACCCTTCACATCTGAAGCCTCAGTCCACCCTTCACATCTGAATCCTCAGGCCACCCTTCACATCAGAATACCCCCTTCACATCAGACTCCTCAGTCCACCATTCACATCAGAGTCTTGGTCCACCCTTCACATCAGACTCCTCGGTCCACCCTTCACATCAGACTCCTCAGTCCACCCTTCACATCAGAATACCCCCTTCCCATCATAGTCCTCGGGCCACCCTTCCCATCAGAGTCCTCGGTCCACCCTTCCCATCAGAGTCCTCCCTTCGCATCAGACTCCTCAGTCCCACCTTCGCATCAGACTCCTCGGTCCCACCTTCGCATCAGACTCCTCGGTCCCACCTTCGCATCAGACTCCTCGGTCCCACCTTCGCATCAGACTCCTCGGTCCCACCTTCGCATCAGACTCCTCGGTCCAACCTTCGCATCAGACTCCTCGGTCCAACCTTCGCATCAGACTCCTCGGTCCAACCTTCGCATCAGACTCCTCGGTCCAACCTTCACATCAGACTCCTCGGTCCAACCTTCACATCAGACTCCTCGGTCCAACCTTCACATCAGACTCCTCGGTCCAACCTTCACATCAGACTCCTCGGTCCAACCTTCACATCAGACTCCTCGGTCCAACCTTCACATCAGACTCCTCAGTCCCACCTTCACAACAGACTCCTCAGTCCCACCTTCACAACAGACTTCTCAGTCCTCCCTTCACATCAGACTCCTCGGTTCAACCTTCACATCAGACTCCTCGGTCCAACCTTCACATCAGACTCCTCAGTCCAACCTTCACATCAGACTCCTCAGTCCAACCTTCACATCAGACTCCTCAGTCCAACCTTCACATCAGACTCCTCAGTCCAACCTTCACATCAGACTCCTCAGTCCAACCTTCACATCAGACTCCTCAGTCCAACCTTCACATCAGACTCCTCAGTCCAACCTTCACATCAGACTCCTCAGTCCAACCTTCACATCAGACTCCTCAGTCCAACCTTCACATCAGACTCCTCAGTCCCACCTTCACATCAGACTCCTCAGTCCCACCTTCACATCAGACTCCTCAGTCCAACCTTCACATCAGACTCCTCAGTCCAACCTTCACATCAGACTCCTCAGTCCCACCTTCACATCAGACTCCTCAGTCCCACCTTCACAACAGACTCCTCAGTCCCACCTTCACAACAGACTCCTCAGTCCCACCTTCACAACAGACTCCTCAGTCCAACCTTCACAACAGACTCCTCAGTCCCACCTTCACAACAGACTCCTCAGTCCCACCTTCACATCAGACTCCTCAGTTCAACCTTCACATCAGAGTCCTCGGTCCCACCTTCACATCAGAGTCCTCGGTCCAACCTTCACATCAGAGTCCTCGGTCCAACCTTCACATCAGAGTCCTCGGTCCAACCTTCACATCAGAGTCCTCGGTCCAACCTTCACATCAGAGTCCTCGGTCCAACCTTCACATCAGAGTCCTCGGTCCAACCTTCACATCAGAGTCCTCGGTCCAACCTTCACATCAGACTCCTCAGTCCAACCTTCACAACAGACTCCTCAGTCCCACCTTCACATCAGACTCCTCAGTTCAACCTTCACATCAGAGTCCTCGGTCCCACCTTCACATCAGAGTCCTCGGTCCAACCTTCACATCAGAGTCCTCGGTCCAACCTTCACATCAGACTCCTCAGTCCAACCTTCACATCAGACTCCTCGGTCCAACCTTCGCATCAGACTCCTCGGTCCAACCTTCACATCAGACTCCTCGGTCCAACCTTCACATCAGACTCCTCAGTCCAACCTTCCCATCAGAGTCCTCGGTCCCACCTTCACATCAGAG
>NW_017306269.1:3897164-3910076 GCF_000935625.1 Nanorana parkeri
CAGACTCCTCAGTCCCACCTTCACAACAGACTCCTCAGTCCCACCTTCACAACAGACTCCTCAGTCCCACCTTCACAACAGACTCCTCAGTCCAACCTTCACAACAGACTCCTCAGTCCCACCTTCACAACAGACTCCTCAGTCCCACCTTCACATCAGACTCCTCAGTTCAACCTTCACATCAGAGTCCTCGGTCCCACCTTCACATCAGAGTCCTCGGTCCAACCTTCACATCAGAGTCCTCGGTCCAACCTTCACATCAGACTCCTCAGTCCAACCTTCACATCAGACTCCTCGGTCCAACCTTCGCATCAGACTCCTCGGTCCAACCTTCACATCAGACTCCTCGGTCCAACCTTCACATCAGACTCCTCAGTCCAACCTTCCCATCAGAGTCCTCGGTCCCACCTTCACATCAGAGTCCTCCGTTCACATCCGAGTCCTGCTCAGTCCAACCTTCACATCAGAGTCTTCAATCCCCCATGCACTTCTGAGTCCTGCTCAATCCCCCCTTCACATCAGAGTCATGCTTTACAACCTCCACCAGTGTGGCTGAGACAACATGGCAGAGGACAGAAGGCGGAGCATGTTTGGAAGGAGGTGGCCGGCTTGACTGAACCACACAAATGCATGACACTCGAAGGCGCCCCTGATGAACCCAAAAGACACCCCAGGGTCAACGCTCATTCATAAATCTGCCAGTGTATGGCCGGCTTTACACTCATACATATACTACGTCATTATCCACTTCCAGGAGGCTACATGGGATTCTCTTTCCATACACTTGACAACCTTTGAAGAGTCAGAGTCATGTGATGTGTTCATGAAGCAGACGCTCTAGAAATTTCCAGGAACATTGAACAGTGGGAATTTCCTTCATCTACCCCATCGAAACGCGGGTATACGGTTATTTATGGCATCTTTCATAGTATACGGGTTCACAAGTGCGGTCAGGATCACAAGGCATGAGCTGGAGGAGTTGAAGGTTCTAAATCTATACATTATAAATCTCATAGCATAGTATCTGTACAATTCGATTGACCAGCAGCCGTGCAGTATGGGGGCTTACTGAGAAAATCCAACCAATCCATAACCAATCAGGGACCCCTTAAGCTGATCATATACTACACAATCTGATTGTACAATCTCATTTTTGATCTATCATCAGCTATGTAGTGCAGGGGCCTACCTGATTGGATATAAAATCGATTGGATAGATTAGGAAGGCTCATCTATTGCATGGTAAAGTAGATTGTACGAAGATTGTGCAATCAGATTGTACAGTGTACAGCCAGCTTTAATGATCACTATACACATTATAGACTAAATGTACAATCTCTGTCTGCCTCTAGGAGCTATGTCTGTGGCTGTCAGAGTCTTGCAATGCCTCAAGGGACTTGTAGTTCCACAACAGCTGGACTGCTGAGGTTGCCTACCCCTGACCTAAACTAACCAAACAGTTTGAATGAAATCAGGCAGTCCCTTGTAGTACATAGTTATTGGCAGATCTAAAGAAGATTGTACAATGTGTGGTGAGCTTAAGAGGACCAAATGCTATACAATCTGATTGTACAATCTCCTTAGATCTACCATCAACTATGTAGTACAAGGGCCTGCCTAATTCGATACGAATGGACTGTTTAGGTCTGTCCTTATATTACATAGTTTTGGTAAACATAAAGTAGAATGTACGGAGATTGTGTAATCAGATTGTAGTGTGTGTAGCCAGGTTTAAGATGACCATGCACTATACAATCTGATTGTACAATCTCCTTTAGAGGCACCATTGATTATGTAGTACAAGAGCCGGTCTGAGTCCATACAAAGTGAACGAGTTGTTTAGGTTTGTCCTCTTATTACATAGTTGTTTAAAGGAACTTTACAATCAGATTGTACAGCGTATGGCCAGTGTACCGCGGCAGCAATCTACAGGAGCTTGTACAATCAGATTGTAGCATGTGTGTTCCGATTTATACTTGGCAGACACCACTGTAGAGTTGTTGTTGTTCTCTTACCGTACACCCCTGAAGAGAGCGGCACAGTGGGACCCCCGGCTTTCTCCCCGTTACTGGCTCGCGGTTGTCACCTCCAGTGGTCTGCGCTCCTCTCCCCGTCCTCCAGCTCTGGTGTTCTCCGGAGCCATATCACACTTCTTATTTTCGTTTTTTACATTGGGGGGCGGAGACAAGTCCTGGGCTGGATCGGCTTTGTCTGGACGTCACGGATGTGGGCGGCAGTCAGCTTGTAGGAAATACACATGTACATGATCTCTGCACAGAGGAGAAGCAACGTGGGAAAAGTGAATTGTGACTTGGAGCTTAGTGAAGGATGTACACCTCGGTATATCGGGGTAAGAGAAGGATGTACACCTCGATATATCGGGGTACGAGAAGGATGTACACCTCGATATATCGGGGTACGAGAAGGATGTACACCTCGATATATCGGGGTACGAGAAGGATGTACACCTCGATATATCGGGGTACGAGAAGGATGTACACCTCGATATATCGGGGTACGAGAAGGATGTACACCTCGATATATCGGGGTACGAGAAGGATGTACACCTCGATATATCGGGGTACGAGAAGGATGTACACCTCGATATATCGGGGTACGAGAAGGATGTACACCTCGATATATCGGGGTACGAGAAGGATGTACACCTCGATATATCGGGGTACGAGAAGGATGTACACCTCGATATATCGGGGTACGAGAAGGATGTACACCTCGATATATCGGGGTACGAGAAGGATGTACACCTCGATATATCGGGGTACGAGAAGGATGTACACCTCGATATATCGGGGTACGAGAAGGATGTACACCTCGATATATCGGGGTACGAGAAGGATGTACACCTCGATATATCGGGGTACGAGAAGGATGTACACCTCGATATATCGGGGTACGAGAAGGATGTACACCTCGATATATCGGGGTACGAGAAGGATGTACACCTCGATATATCGGGGTACGAGAAGGATGTACACCTCGATATATCGGGGTACGAGAAGGATGTACACCTCGATATATCGGGGTACGAGAAGGATGTACACCTCGATATATCGGGGTACGAGAAGGATGTACACCTCGATATATCGGGGTACGAGAAGGATGTACACCTCGATATATCGGGGTACGAGAAGGATGTACACCTCGATATATCGGGGTACGAGAAGGATGTACACCTCGATATATCGGGGTACGAGAAGGATGTACACCTCGATATATCGGGGTACGAGAAGGATGTACACCTCGATATATCGGGGTACGAGAAGGATGTACACCTCGATATATCGGGGTACGAGAAGGATGTACACCTCGATATATCGGGGTACGAGAAGGATGTACACCTCGATATATCGGGGTACGAGAAGGATGTACACCTCGATATATCGGGGTACGAGAAGGATGTACACCTCGATATATCGGGGTACGAGAAGGATGTACACCTCGATATATCGGGGTACGAGAAGGATGTACACCTCGATATATCGGGGTACGAGAAGGATGTACACCTCGATATATCGGGGTACGAGAAGGATGTACACCTCGATATATCGGGGTACGAGAAGGATGTACACCTCGATATATCGGGGTACGAGAAGGATGTACACCTCGATATATCGGGGTACGAGAAGGATGTACACCTCGATATATCGGGGTACGAGAAGGATGTACACCTCGATATATCGGGGTACGAGAAGGATGTACACCTCGATATATCGGGGTACGAGAAGGATGTACACCTCGATATATCGGGGTACGAGAAGGATGTACACCTCGATATATCGGGGTACGAGAAGGATGTACACCTCGATATATCGGGGTACGAGAAGGATGTACACCTCGATATATCGGGGTACGAGAAGGATGTACACCTCGATATATCGGGGTACGAGAAGGATGTACACCTCGATATATCGGGGTACGAGAAGGATGTACACCTCGATATATCGGGGTACGAGAAGGATGTACACCTCGATATATCGGGGTACGAGAAGGATGTACACCTCGATATATCGGGGTACGAGAAGGATGTACACCTCGATATATCGGGGTACGAGAAGGATGTACACCTCGATATATCGGGGTACGAGAAGGATGTACACCTCGATATATCGGGGTACGAGAAGGATGTACACCTCGATATATCGGGGTACGAGAAGGATGTACACCTCGATATATCGGGGTACGAGAAGGATGTACACCTCGATATATCGGGGTACGAGAAGGATGTACACCTCGATATATCGGGGTACGAGAAGGATGTACACCTCGATATATCGGGGTACGAGAAGGATGTACACCTCGATATATCGGGGTACGAGAAGGATGTACACCTCGATATATCGGGGTACGAGAAGGATGTACACCTCGATATATCGGGGTACGAGAAGGATGTACACCTCGATATATCGGGGTACGAGAAGGATGTACACCTCGATATATCGGGGTACGAGAAGGATGTACACCTCGATATATCGGGGTACGAGAAGGATGTACACCTCGATATATCGGGGTACGAGAAGGATGTACACCTCGATATATCGGGGTACGAGAAGGATGTACACCTCGATATATCGGGGTACGAGAAGGATGTACACCTCGATATATCGGGGTACGAGAAGGATGTACACCTCGATATATCGGGGTACGAGAAGGATGTACACCTCGATATATCGGGGTACGAGAAGGATGTACACCTCGATATATCGGGGTACGAGAAGGATGTACACCTCGATATATCGGGGTACGAGAAGGATGTACACCTCGATATATCGGGGTACGAGAAGGATGTACACCTCGATATATCGGGGTAAGAGAAGGATGTACACCTCGGTATATCGGGGAAGAGAAGGATGTACACCTTGGTATAGTGGGGTAAGAGAAGGATGTACACCTCGGTATATCGGGGTACGAGAAGGATGTACACCTCGGTATATTGGGGGAAGAGAAGGATATACATCTCGGTATATCGGGGGAAGAGAAGGATGTACACCTCGGTATATCGGAGGAAGAGAAGGATGTACACCTCGGTATATCGGGGTAAGAGAAGGATGTACACCTCGGTATATCGGGGGTAAGAGAAGGATGTACACCTCGGTATATCGGGGTAAGAGAAGGATGTACACCTCGGTATATCGGAGGAAGAGAAGGATGTACACCTCGGTATATCGGGGTAAGAGAAGGATGTACACCTCGGTATATCGGGGGTAAGAGAAGGATGTACACCTCGGTATATCGGGGGAAGAGAAGGATGTACACCTCGGTATATCGGAGGAAGAGAAGGATGTACACCTCGGTATATCGGGGTAAGAGAAGGATGTACACCTCGGTATATCGGGGGTAAGAGAAGGATGTACACCTCGGTATATCGGGGGAAGAGAAGGATGTACACCTCGGTATACGAGTACTCATGAAAATGCCCAGTATTGTCACCAATATCGATACTGATGCATCCCTAGTTTTTTTTGCGGTCTGTTTCTAGCTGAGGAGATTTTCCTTCATTTCCTGTCCAGGATACACAACAGGAAATGAGAGGAAATGATTACCATCTCACGATGTCAAAGAAACAGATGCCCCATTGGAGGACTTCCCCTAATACCTTTCCGTTGTGTTACTTGGAGGCCGGCTTTAGAGCGTCAGCAGCAAGGGGTTAAATTACCGTTCCCCTTTCCCTGTCCCTACGAAAGAACATGATAATCATTGTAAAAGCAGAAAGAAGTAGAGAAGATCCATCAGGACTGGAAATCATATACTAAGGACGTTACCTGGTTACAGAACTCCTACCATCAATCTCCTTTACAGGAGCCGCTTTACCTTCTCATAATTCAATACAATGGAAGATTAGTGATCTACAATGTGATCAATACAAAGGGGAGAGGGAGCAGGAAATACACTGCCATACATCACCTCTCTCACTTTTATCAAGTCTGAAGGATTCTGTTGTGTGATCACGTTCTGAAACGAAGAATCCAGCAAATAGCTTAGTGCTCAAAATGTGATGCCATTATGAACAGTCATATTATTATTAAAGTGACACTAAACCCACTAAAATCCATTCAAGTACCTCAACTATTAACATAAATGTATCTTATTTGTGTATCACTGGGAGTGGGCATTAATGTGGCAGATGAGGTTTAATGTCGATAAATGCAAAGTAATGCACTTTGGAATAAAAAATAAACAAATGGGTTATACAATTATGGGTATGCCGCTGGGGAAGTCAGAAATGGAGAAGGATTTGGGGGTCATTGTAGACCACAAACTGAAAGGTAGTTTGCAGTGCCAGGCTGCTGTAAACAAAGCTAGCAGGGTCTTGTCCTGTATTAAGAAGGGGATGTATTGCAGGGACAAGTCTATAATTTTGCCACTTTATAGATCATTGGTTCGACCTCATCTGGAGTACGCGGTCCAGTTCTGGTCACCAGTACTAAGAAAAGATGTCCTTGAGTTGGAAAAAGTCCAGCGGAGGGCAACCAAACTAATTAGGGGTATGGAGGACCAGAGCTACGAGACAAGGCTACTAAATTTAAACATGTTCACATTGGAGGTGAGGAGATTAAGGGGGGATATGATCTCCATGTACAAAATGTTCAATGGTGGCAGCAACATTAGCGATAAACTGTTTAAAATTAACTCCATTACAAAAACTAGAGACCACCACCTAAAATTGGTGGAAAAAAAATTCCAGCACAAGGGGCGAAGGGGGTTCTTCACAGTAAGATCAGTTAGGGTCTGGAACTCACTGCCACAGACAGTGATTTCAGCAAAGAATGTGGAATTGTTCAAGAAACTTTTGGACGATTTCTTAAGGGACCGTAATATACAGGGGTACAGGTACTCCTAGAATGAGATCCTAATAGGTTGGACTTGATGGACTAATGTCTTTATTCAACCTCAAATACTATGTAACTATGTAACTCGGCTGTAGATCCTCAAATCCTCTCTGAATTGGGGCTGACACTGTCCTTCCTTCTGGTGGGGGCTACTTTTGTTCCCCATGATCCCTGTGTGTGTTGTAAAGTAGTCACCGCTCCAGGCTCACTCCCGTGATGGATTACAATCTTAATACAAATTAGTAAACTAAACATGAGCTTGTAGTCCATCACAGGAGCGAGCTTGGAGTGGTGACTACCTTACAACACACACAGGGATCATGCGGAACAAAGTAGTCACCCTCCAGAAGGAAGGACAGTGTCAGCACCAATGCAGAGATGATTTGAGGATCTACAGCCGAGTGATACCCAAATAAGATACATTTATGTTAATAGTTGAGGTACTTTAATGTATTTTTAAGATTTAACTTCTGAGTTTAGTGTCACCATAAGGTTGGCCAACCGATGGACATCCTGCTTGCCCAGACAGTTCCTTGTAGTTCTCATCAGCTGGATTGCTGCACACTGCTCAGTAGACATGTGCATTCGGATTTGGAGGAATCTGCAAATCAACGAAATTCAGTTGATTGGGCAATTCATCCAAATCTGGAATAATGCATTTATTATATGACCGAATATACAAAAACTAGATTAGGGCATAAATACATTTGTTTGCAGTTCTTCGCATGTGCACCACCATCTTGGAGGCGGGAATCAAAGATGACGTCATACACATGTTTGGGTGACGCCATCTTGGTGTAGAATGAAAACGAGCGGTCCGATTGGGTCCGTCTGTCAGTTTCTCAGGCGGACCTGTACAGATGCCCAATGCAAGTCTATGGGCAGCTGGGTCTAAACAGACGGGTGTCCATTTACACCCGGTTACGCCCGACACCGAGCAGTTCCGGGAAAAGCAAAAGGAACACTGTTCTGTTTCGACGGACCGGATTGTAGCGGACCGAGGGTAATCGGTTGTAAACAGACTGTCACGTACCTTGGTTTGAGCCTGAAGTGACGAGGAAGGCTTTCCCTTGCTGCTCTCCTCTGAGCCCCACTGGAGATGGAACAGTAGTTGTACAGACAGAGAGGGGCACGCGTGCCTGTGGTTGGTATGACTGCTGGACACACTGGTTAGGCTGATGCTGACAACAAGATGCCAGAGGCAGCTGGTGGTCGATGACAGATCAGACGACACTTGTGTGAGGAGCTGAAGAGTAGTCAGGAACAAGCCAGATCGGTAACGTGTGGTCAGCGTGGTACATAAGCAGGAGCAGGCCGGGTCATACACTTGCGAGCAGGATGGTACCAGATCAGGAAGCAGAAGAATAGTCAGGGACGAGCCGAGGTCACAAGGCATGCAGCAAGCAGGCAGTCAGGAATCAAGCCGGGTCAAATGGATCTCAGGAGCGGAAACACAGATGCAGAGTACAGCTGAAGATCTCTCAGCAAGGTGCAGATGCAGAAGCCATCTTTAAATAGCCCGCCTGGCACCAAAGATGTGCGTGTGCATGTTGTTGCGCGTGTACGTGAGCATCGTTTTTTCGCCCGTGCGCATTACTAGCACCGAATGCGCGCATAGTTTCGTGCAGAGATCCGGGCAGAAGCTGTACAATGGGTGCTGACTGATATACCCTGACACAGACACATGTCCATTTACATCTGATTCCCCGTAGACCGACATGGGGTCCGGTCATTTCAGTTTTAAAACTGGACGGACACAGATGTCACAGCAGTGACACTTGCTCTGTACCGCTCCCCGTAACTGGGTCCTTACAGTTAACCCTCAAAAAATAAACATGGAGGCTGCCATTGTGGACTACTCTCCAAACTAGTTGCTTGGATTTCATTTTGATCGGCTGCCTTCAATACTTTGGGTTTCATGTATAAACGTTCTGCCCGTCCTATACTGATCGCACTGCACTAGTGCCCCTAGATGGCGCTGATAAGTATAGGACTTCCTTTACTTGTCAGTGCCATCCTAGGGATACTAATATCATGCAGGCGGCATCCACCTGGCAGAACATTTATCATTGAACCCCCCTTTATTTATTACAGGTATTTAGAGAACACTGACAATTTACACAGCGTTTTACATAGCTGCACATTCACCTCACTCCCTGCCCTCAAGGAGCTTACAATCTAAAATCCATATCTCACATGCATACATACTACCTTCCAGCATGTCTTTGGAGTGTGGGAGGAAACCGGAGTACCCGGAGGAAACTACACATCCCACCATGCATCTGCCTCTGGGAGTCATGCCGGTGGCTGCCAGAGTCTTGCAATGCCTAATTGGATTTGTAGCTTCACCCCAGCTGGAGGGTCGAAGATTGGCTATTCCTTTTTTCGAAGGCCGGTATAACTTCAAGGCAATTAGCTTTTTCAAAAGGTCAGCAGTACCATAACCCCCCCTCCCATTTTGTTTCCGGACGTGAGTACTTTGAATGCACAGCTAGACTATTAAAATGAGGAGCTCTGTTCTGAAAGGAAGCAAATAGTTTTACTAGTGATGTGAAGGAAAGGGTTACTTCATCCTTGTTCTTGGGGACTGGTCAATGACTTATAAATCTCAACCCTTTTGCTTCAACAGAAAAGGTAAGAGTCCTCATCTGAAATCTGCAGAGAAGAAGGCGGCCCTCATTCATACCCCTGTGCTGCGGTAAAGCTTGTTTTACTGCTTTGGGGCGTGAGTGCACCAAACAGCACAATGAGGGGCATTTATCAAAACTGGAACAGATTTGCATGGCAACCAATCAGCTTCTATCTCTCATTTTCAAATCTTAACTGAGCAAACTGAAGAGAGAAGCTGATTGGTATCCATGGGCAACTGTTCCACCTTCTGTCTGCTCCATTTGTGATAAATTCCCCCCAATGTGCATTGCTTTCATTTAAACTATTTATCCATCAATTTCAGGTGTGAACAGGGACCTTCCTGGCAAAGTGCTGCCCCAAATCTTATCCTGTCGGGGAAAACGTATTGTCTAAAGAAATAAAACATTATAGTTGTTTATGATACACGGTGCTTTAGAAAACCAAAGGTCATCCATACAGGGTTTACATCTATTTTATTACTTTGGTGAATGCAAGAAGTGGGAACATCCAGAAGTAAGAGTAGTCCAACCCCAAGATAGGCGGGAACTCTCAGAAAGATCTCGCTCTTCAAAACCTAATCAGAGACAAGAAGCCAGCAAGAACCTCACGTCCATCTGTAACACAAATAGCGGAAAATTGTATACGTACCTATCGGTCATTTTCCTTTCCTGATGCCAATATATGGCAGCATACTGATGGGTATAGCTCCGCCCCCATCAGTATGCTGCCATGTTTGGCGTCAGGAAAGCGGAAAATTGTATACTTACCTATCGGTCATTTTCCTTTTCTGACGCCAATACATGGCAGCATACTGATGCGTATACACTGAGTGGCCAGATTATTATGACCACCTGACGTTTGTAGGCTAATTCGCTATAATTTGGCGCTGAAGTGGCTGGAGGGCCAGACCATTATAGATAGGGAAGCAGGTTGTTTACCACGACAGTAGAAGTGATTTGTTTCTGAAGATACGGGTAAACAACGCGATTTAACAACCTTTGAACGTGGGATGATTGTTGGCGCTCGGAGCCATGGAGCGAGTATCAGCAAAACAGCAGAATTTGTTAAATGTTCAAGAGCAGCTGTTGTTAAAGTGTTTAAAGACTGGACTGTCAGCCGAAAATCTGGGTCTGAACGTGCGAATTGTGGCCGTCAGCGACTAGTCAATGTTAGGGCAGAACGGAGAGTGGCAAGGCTGGTACAAGACAACAGAAGGGCAACAGTGCAGTGTCAGATTCCTCACATCAAATTTCAACATCTTGTGGAGTCACGAGGCGGCCCAACGAAGTCATCTCGTGGCCCAACGAACTACTGATGGGGTGGTCATAATAATCTGGCCACTCACTGTAGCTCCGCCCCATCAGTATGCTGCCATGTTTGGCATCAGGAAAGCGGAAAATTGTATACTTACCTATCGGTCATTTTCCTTTCCTGACGCCAATACATGACAGCATACTGACGGGGAGCGGAGCTATACCCATCAGTATGCTGCCATGTTTGGCCTCAGGAAATCCCTTTTGGGTAGACTGACACTTCGTCAACAGAAAAATAAAAAAGAGACACGTTCATGGAGAATTTAGTTCAGAAGAGTTAACAAACAATAAATAATTTATTTTAAAAAAAAAAATGTATCCCTTTTCAGAAAGAGAAACAGAATTCATCAATTTTACACATAGTTTTGAGTAAACCAGAAACACCGTTGACAATTCATCAGTTTATACCGGACGGTCACATACAGAAGACACAAAACAGTTTTCATCATAATTACACCAAGACAAATACAGCAAATAAATAAACAATAGCATGACAAGTCTAGCATGATCACTTCTGCTACCAAGGCCATAGGTATAGCCTACAAATGATATCTGATGTGCACTTCAAACAAAAAACACCTTATATCACTTCTTCACTGTGAACCATAAAGGAGGCAAACTCAACTGAAAGGTTTTCTAGACTTTACACCCAATTTTGGCAAAATACAAGTGCTGAGGTTGTTCTGGACATAAAAGGTTTGGCATTAATTTATTACAGATGACATATACATTTACCACAACCGATAACCCCTAAACTGACCACTTAAAGAGACTGTTGCGTTACTGAACCTTCTGGAATAAGCTGGTCCTGTAAAAAAATGTAAGTATATCCATATCTCTCATGCTGCCCTCACCCCTGAACCCCACTACTTTGTGAAGAAATCCTCCTATGAAGTGTCCGATTGCTTTGTTCCCCGCAGTGCTCTGTTCTTCCAGCCGACCCTAACGCCACTGCCGAACACAGTAGGTGGTGTGAAGGACCAGTGCGAGCTGCAGAGGGATCAACAATCCTGTAAGTGTTGGTTTCAGAAGACACTTCAGAGGCGGTTTCTTAGCGGAACAGACGATGGAGAGGCAAGTATTCATTTATATTACAGCAGGGGTAGCCAAACATTGCCCATCCAGCTGTTGTGAAACTACAAGTCCCATGAGGCGCTGCAACACTCTGACAGGCATGCCTTCCAGAGGCAGATGCATAATGGGATTTGTTGTTTCACCACAGCTGGAGGGCCAAAGTTTAACAGGTTCAGCTTATTTCAGGTTTGATAAAGTGACAAAGTTGCTTTAAAGTGGAACTGTGGCCAGGCTATGGACATTAAAATATTCACATAACCTTAACAAACCATTAAGAGGATGTAAAAAAAAAGCCCTCACTCACCTCTGTAGGTGCAGGCACTGTGGAGCTGTGGTGCCATAACTGCTTGGGCTGTGCTGTTGGACCAAACAGGTCATGAGAATATTCAGGGATCATAACACAATAGTCCTGTCATATCAAATACACATGAAAAGCTGTTGTGTCTGAAGTTCAGCTATAACCTAACCTGATAACCCTACATCTAACAGTTATTGGATGTACAATGGTGCAGATACCCAATACCAACAGAACTATCATGCCATCACTAGCACTGATATCACACAGAAAAATGGAAGCAAAAAATACAAAAGGCCAAAATAAAAAATAGACAAATACAATGATCCTGACTGGAGGGCAATCAGAAGTGCTTCAGGAAAATGTGAATTATAGTGGACAATCCTCAGCCGGATTTTCAGTGTGCAAACGTGATGGAACCTTCCATTCTACGTTCACTGCGTTCAGCTGTTGTGAGAGGCAACTGCAACTGTCTTACTGAATAACCCCAATAATGTGCGCAATGAAACAAGGGAAATAATAAATATAATACTAAATATATACATTTTTTTTTTAACAGCTGTAAGACATTGATAGAGTGAAATACTGATGACACAAAATGACAAAGACACGAACATGAGAAGATCATAACACCTCACTGTTAAGTTAAAAAGAACATATTAAGTAGAACAAATAGGGAATAACAACATTTACTGAAGTGGACCCATGAGCAACAGACAGGAGACAATATTTCAACCAGTATATGAGAGTG
>NW_017306269.1:3910152-3938147 GCF_000935625.1 Nanorana parkeri
TATAAAGCAGTGCAAAAGAACAACAAAGTGCAGCAACTCATAGCAGCCAATAAGAAATCACCAATCATCAGTTTGAATTCAAGAATGAAGACTGCTGATTGGTTGGAATGAATTGTTGCATGAGTAATCACTCCGCAGAGAGTACTATTACAGTGGAGGGAAGGAAAATGGATGTGTTGCCCATAGCAGCTAATCAGATCACAGTTAAAGTGACACTAAATTCAGCAGTTAAATCTTAAAATACCTTAAAGTATCTTAAATATTAACAAAAATGTATCCTATTAGTGTATCACTCGGCTGTAGATCATCAAATCATCTCTGAATTGGTGCAGGTATTTTTAAGATTTAACTGCTGAATTTAGGGTCACTTTAACTGTGATCTGATTAGCTGCTTTGCTGCAAGGAATATTGCAACAATTTGTAACTCAGAGAGGCCCTGAGTTTCCCTTTAATCTGACATTTAAGTAATTCATCCCAGCCAGATGCTTCCTACATGTTTCTTGCACGACACTGTAGCATCATGTTACATGATTATACACAGTCTTCCTCTCTTTGAGGCACAGTGGAGCTTCCGATGGCAGTGTGACAAAACTTGGCCTGCACTTCTGCATGCCTCGGAAACTGGTGCTCTGAGTACACCCTATCACATGCAACAAGGCAATGTGATAAGTAATGTGGCTTGGCAAATTACAATTATGGCCGAACAGAAGCCCACGGGCAGTTATACATCGCTTCAGCTTTGACTGGAAGGATACTTCTAATATTTGTAGGAAGTATCCATCTAGCCATCTGACAGGTTCACTTTAATGCTGGGTTGGCGACATTATAGCCATCTGTACTCTGTGTGCATGGTTCACTTTAACACTGGTTAGCACAATCAGATATGTTTTATAACTCCTCAGATTGCACATCACTTCAACATTCACAAGTAGAAGTTCATTGGAGAATTATTGCATAATATGGTCAGCCAATAAGTGCACGAATGCTTAACACATAATAACAGATGAATCTAGGGGGAAAAAAAAAAACACACACTTTGGTGTACAAGAGGTTTACGTCTGACTCGGTATGTATATAAAAAAAAGGCTACATTACATTCTGTATCAGTTTAGTGTATGGTACAAAAATCTTTAACATCTGAAACGTCATGATCTTTGTTAGGAGTGGTAGAAGAATTCGTCAAACTTCAGACAAGGGCTCCAAAACTGACTCTTCTCTCTCAAAAAATAGCTTATTGAAAAGTTCACCTTTTTTTAAGCTGAGAACATAGCGACATAAAATCAGTGCATTGTCTGCTGTGGTTCGGTTTGAATTCCAATAAGGGAGGGAGGCTGCTGACCGGAGCTTGTGGTCACGACTGGCCTTGGGTTCAGACGAGGGGGCAAGGAGCTAGCAGGCCGAATTAGAGGAGGAGGCGGCTGGTTGAGGGTGGGCCTTGGCTGAACGAAGCGAGCCTGCTGCTGTAGAGGTGGAGGCTGCCGATGTAGGGCTGGGGCAGCCGGTAGCGTGGGCCGGAGAAGAGGTGGCGGCTGGTTCAAGGCTGATGCTGAAGCTGCCGGTGCTGGGGCAGAGGACTGTTCTGGAGGTGACTGGCTGGTTGGAGGAGCCGTCTGGCTGTTCTGTACCTACGACAAAACAAAAGGAAAAAAAAAAAATCAATTTTCAAGTCCTCTAATAAAGGGATTTTTGGACTCACCGTAAAATCTTTTTCATGGAACACCTAGGGGGATGCAGAGAAGATGACTCAAGGTAATAGACCCCACCTTTAGAAAGTTAGACGCTAAGAAACTGAAATCCATCCTTCATCCTAGATCTCCCTATAAATTCCCACCTACTTTAACGAAGATGTCTTGCCAGAAGATGAAAATGATTGCTAACCCCTCACCACAGGGGACCCAGTGCATAATGCACTTGGTCCTATTCAAATCAGAGCAAGGGATTTCAAATAAAATGCAATTTGTGTTTCTGTCAGTGCTACACCCCAGGCTAAAGCCCAATTTAGGGGCATTCCAATGAGAAAGTTATAGGCAGCACGGAAGTCACATCTTCCTCTTTATTCTGCCACTTGCTCTGGGCGTTACAGTGCACACTGGATAGTCTGCACACCCGCCATCGGTCTCTTCTTCTGAAAGCTGCCAGACGGAGCTTCTCTTTAGCCACTGACAGCATTCCGTGTTACTTTAAAGAAGCTGGAAGAGAAGATCAGGGAAAGCACAGGGCTGCAGGGCAGAGTTAGAGATGTTCAGTCTGGCAGATTTCAGAGGAGGAGGGGGTTGTTTGTGCTTTGTGTGCACTGCCAGTCAAGCCCCTATTTCTCTGTGCTGTCAGTTAGAATTGCCATCTCCTTCATCCAGCATTGTTGGGCAGCAGTGGTGGGTGGGGAGGCGAGCTGTCCAATAACTCTGCTCAGAAATCCTTGCACAGATTTGAATGGGTCCAAAAGCAATGTGCACTGGGTCCACCAGGGGGTTCAGCAAGCTTCTTTTATCTTCTGAGAAGTCTCCTTCTTTAGGTGAAAAGACAACAACTGTATACATTTTATGTTGTAAAATGCAAAACTCTACCCAATACTTCCCCTGCCTATGGTGGGACATCTGGAAGGTTTTGAAACTAGGGAAATCTTTGTGAGCCATAACTACTGCCATAAAGATTTGACAGATGAAGTGGGTTTGAGAGCTGTGTTTTTTGAATAGCAGTTTTGGAAACTATCACTCCATCTCCAGTTGAGTAAAAGAAACCTGCACGTGAAGCAGATTCCATTTTGGGGCTGCTTATGTCACCACAATCTTTGGATACCAGTAAAACTGAAACAATCTTTCACGCTGGCTCCATGTTTACCTATAAGCCAACATACAACTTAAAATTTGAGGATTTTTTCCGAGGAGTTTCTGAGGCTAGATCTAGAGAGGCTCCAGAGAAAAGAAGCTCTGTGTGAAAGTAGCTTTAGAAAAGTGTGTCTTGAAAGCTACTGAATGAGTGGGAACAGTGACACAACCCTCCCCTGCTCAGAGCTGCACATTAATTGCAGGGGTTTCCATTTAACCAGCCTTAAAAATAAACCATGGACAAAACTTGTTTGTTAGGTTTTGAACATAATTTGCAATTGTTTTTTACTGTAGTCTCCCCATTGAAATTAATATTTGTTGACTTTTTTTCATAGTAGTGTAGGCTTTTTGTTGTATGTGTTTTTTTAAGTGCCAACAATACCTGTTAATCCTGCTGGCACATTTCCCTGCTTCCTGTTCTCTGCTCACAACATTACCCACAGGGTCCTAATCCTATGGTAGACCTTGTCAGTATCACTTGTGTGCTTCCAGGCCTGGAACAACAAAATTGTGTGCACAATATGCCTGCAGAGTCCCATTGTCAGCCTGTGTTATAAGAGCATTGGAGTTGTAGTCCTAAAGCCAACAGTACTAGCCAGATATTGTGGCTTAGAACCTTCCCAAGGCCCAGGAGTGCAAAAAGCTGAAATTGAGAATTGCAGCCATGGGACTGCTGTAAAATCAAGGAAAAACAGGTACTGGTTGGCTGTTTTTATAAAAATAATTGTGGTTATGTTAATGATTTAGATGTACTTTACTGCCTAATTATTTCAAATCCCGGGTTCATGTTTACTTTAAAGCTGAACTCTGGGCACAAAATTCTTTTATCCCAATATAATCTTGAACAGCCACCTAGGATAAACCCACTTTGTATGCACCAAAAACCTTTGTATATCCAGATATTACGATATTAAAGTAGCAGCGACATCGTAACTGCAGAGAGCAGAGCTGCAGGAGGGACCTAGAAGGCACATCCATTACACGCTGTCTGACGAAAAACTACTGGAGGGAGTGGAGGCAGAACCAGTCACCCTACGCAAGCAGCAGTGACCGGCCTTTATTACAGACAGTTCCTGTACAAAGGCAAAGTTTTACACTGAATTACTGCACAAATACATAAAGAACTCCAAGAATCAAGTAAGAATACACATGCTTCTTTTGTATTTAGACAATATTTGCATATCCCAGAGTTCAGCTTTCTGCATGCTACCAAAGGAAGGACTAAGGGAGGAAAACTATTTTAACCTGGCCCCGACAAGGACATGCCAATAGTGCTGGCATGCCCCCATAGGCTTACATATGCCTACAATACAGAGATAGACATGCCAATAGTGTTTATGAAGACTACAATAGAGAGATAGAAGTCATTCAGTACTCTGACTCTTCCAGATGTGGCCTATACCTCAACATCATCTTCTCGGAATCCCCCTAGAGGCGGGAAGGAAAATCGTGTATACAAAACTAAACACATGTTTATATGCATTACATAATGTATAGTCTTATCGTACAAAAGTAACTTTTGAAGAAAAAAAAAAAATCATACTATTCATATATATAAATGTATGCATACATAAAACAAAATATTCAAGTGTAGACAATAAAATTTTACACTGCTAAATACTACCTATTTATAGGTAATCAATAACTGCAAAAAAGGAAGAAAAAAAAAATGACATGTCTGAGCTGTGGGTACACAAACACACCTCATCCTCTTCATCAGTGCTCTTTCCTGATGGCACATGAGAAGTGTTTTTTGTGTCATCCCCTAAAGCAGAGGTATCACCATTAGAGGCCTGGGTTCCTTGTTCTGCTTCCCATTCCTGCAATACCTCCTCTAAGTTAAACCGGCGCCTGTAGTTTACAAAGAAGTTCTTCACTTGACCAACTGTCTTGTTGCCAATTACATCTGCAATAGCTTGAAAATCTTTACCATATTTGCGGACACCTGGAAGGCAAAGTACAACATTCACCAAAGACTGCAGGCTCATTCGAGTGCTTTGTATGTCAACAAAACGTGCATGGTTGAAATTTTGGTTTCTACACATCTTGTGGCAACATGATAGCGATCGTTCTCATATGTTCTTTCTAGGACACTAGTTACCTTTACAAAATTGATATACAAAGGCAAGTACATTTTGGCCACAACTTAAAGTGACTCTGTCGCTGGGTTAACAATATGTTGTGGCAATGCACCACCTTCCATAGAAGAGGCTTTATACTCCCCTGTCCTGCCTCCACTTCCCCAGATCTTTTGCTTTCTTGCAGAGCAATGGCCTCTACACATCTGACACAGAAAGGGGTAAGTGGAAGGAACCACAATGCTCATGGCAGGGGACGCAGGCACCCAACACTCCTGGACGTGCCAGATGTAAAGATTTATCAGGTGGCTGTAGGGTGAAGACAGGAGAACAGGCAGCAGGGCAGGTGAGTATGAAGCGTCCTATGGCTGCTGGTGAGTCGAATTAAAGGATCAGTCAACTCAAAACCATTACTTCAGTTTTGGGTAGATGATAGAGGATTGAAGCACCCATTGACTCATTTTATTGCTAGGAGAGTCTGAGGTTCCTAGCACCCCCAACGGCTGAAGCTGATACCAGGGGTTCTCAATGTCCATGTTGGAAGTGGACAGAGACAGGAACTGCAATGGGGACTACTTGTCTTGGGGGGCCTCAAGAAATATAAGCAAACAATGGGTGACTTAGACCATTGGCATCCAACCAGAACTGAAATATTGCTTTTGGGTGGCCTAACTTTTAACATCATATTGCAAACAACGGTGATTGGCAATAACCCCTAAAAAACACTTAGAATGTAGCTCCTAGTAAACCCACTCTCAGCTGCTGAATATATGAGAATTATGAGTGACCATGTGCCAATGTTCTCTATACTGTGTGACATTATTGTGACTGGGACCTCTTTATCAAAGAAATGTAAAACCAGCAGTGAAAATGGACATGCAGAGTTAAAAAAAACCTGTCATAGAAGTAACATGTCAAGAAAACTGTGAAGAGAAAAGACAAACCACTTCAAGTCAAAACATGGGATAAGGGACAGAGCAGTCTCCAGACGTTGTCCATCTACTAGCTTGAAGAAGAAAGGAGGGAGGAGCAGAGAGCAGGGGAGTGGCTTACTCTGTGTGAGTGTTCGTGGACACACCCACAGCTTACTAGCACACACAAGGTGCCTCCATAGGACCCTGCAAGGGAAAGGAGCCAACCTAAAACAGGAAACCAGGACCAGTGTTCAGGGGACCAGCTGCACCAAACTAAAACTTTTAAACATCAAGGAACAGTGTCCATTGTAAGTGATTTAATCAGCATTTTAAAAAGCGTAAAAACCTTTCAATTTTATTATCCCTTTAGGGCAATACCCCATCCAGCACTGGAGTCAGAGATGCTTGGTTTTATTCAATAAAGAGTTCTTATTCCTAACAATAACCCATAGCAACAAATTAAAATCAATCTCCTGCTAATCAGACTTTAGCAGAGTGAACTCTGATTGACTTATAGCACTTAACGTGACAGTAAACTCAGAAGTTAAACCTAAAAAATACATTCAAGTTCCATAGCTATTAACAAACATGTATCTCATTTGTGTTGTAAAGTAGTCACCGCTCCAAGCTCGCTCCCGTGATAGACTACAATCTCAATAGAGCAGAGGGATGATGGGGAACAAAAGTAGCCCGCCTCCAGAAGGAAGGACAGTGTCAGCACCAATTCAGAGATGATTTGAGGATCTACAGCCGAGTGATACACAAATAAGATACATTTTTGTTATTAGTTATGTTGAATGCATTTGTAAGGTTTAACTCCGGAGTTCAGTGTCACTTTAAGAATTAGAACTCTTTACTGAAGTTGTAGGAACATTTTTTTAATTAGATGTTGATGTAAGGAAGTTCTGATTATAGTCATATCATAGGATCATTGGCTGCCATTCAGAAGGTATGTTTTCCGCTGCTGCTATAGGATGATTCTTAGCACCACCACAGCAAACATGCTGAGTGTCCGTACAAGGGATATTCATACTGTCATCAATATTCATCATCAATTAAAAGAGTAAGGCGCAGGCAAGTTATAAAGGTAGAGACATTACAGAAATTATACAGATGTAACACAGACCAGGTAAAAATAATGTTCTTAAGAATGAAATACAAATTTGCATTTAGAAACCCAAAATTGCTCTTCGTAGAAATTTACTGTAAGAACTAGCAAAATAATATGTGAATATAAAACCTTTTCCTATATTAAAAATATATGCCAACATTAAGGGTCACCAAATAAATAGTTGCAAACAGAAAAACTAATCTTATGCTGATTCAAGTGAATTGTAGTACATGCGAGCAGGCGCTTAAAGGGACCCAATCAGGTCATTAAGGTTTAAAAACTAACAATGTTCCCAAGTTTTATAATCCTCAAATCAGTTACTTGCCCCCAGGGAGCCAAATTAGTTCTGGGCCTATGACATAAGCAGGCCTCAACCTCTGCTCTAACTAAAGCTGGTCATACACTGGAAAAATCCAACAGATCCCTCTATCCACGCTAAAAAGCATGGATGGACGAATTTCCAAGCTATTATATCCTCCAGTTGCGGCTGAGAACGTGGACAGTGGATGCAGGCACTGTTCAGTCGAAAATTCTTGGACTGGCTCCTCCGGCAAAAGGCGATTGAAAAATCAAATTTGTTGACCGGAGGGGTGCCGATGGGGCCACCCACTGCTTACATTTTGGCCGGTTCATCAGGAACAAGCCAAAATATGCTCTGCGTATGGCTAGTTTAATGTAGAAGTAAACATTAATTTTTTTTGCATATATCTACTAGCAAGCAGTAGATATATGCAAACACATTAAAAAAAAAGTTACCAAATATGTTAAAACTTACCTATGTCTCAGCTGCTCACTCCCGTCTGAAGATTCTCAGATGGCCGTGAAAGACTATGGGGGGCCGCATGCGCAGTACAGATCTTTGGCCGGGAGAAGAGGAGAGACACAGGATAAGTCAATGCACACAGTTGGCAGCGTGCACTCGCACAAACTCCATGGGACAGGAAGACACAGCAGTGAGCACTAGATCAGAGACTGACACCAGCATTGGAGGGACTCCTGAAAACTACTGAAAAGAAGATGATCGGATCAACCCTAGAGGGTACTGTCATTGAAATATTACATTCTCAGGGGCTGGCATAGCTGCAAGGCAGAGATTGAACATTACGTATAAGCATGTGTCCAAGACTGAAAAGCTCATCGGGCACACGCAAAAAGATCAGAAGATTAACAAGAGGTATCTGTGGTCACCATGAACCGTCTGCCCTGTGTGACTATTGTTTGTTAAGAATCTTTTATGACCTGGCAAATTCACTTTGATACTATATTAACGTGTTGCAAATGTTTATTGCAGTGGGCTAAATATCAGCAAAACCTAATACCATTACCAGGAATACAATGGTTCTCCAGCTACTAGAGGAGCTCAAAGTCACATGGTTGGCCTGGAACTGCAAGCTACATTTTGTAACTCCACTATTGGTAGCTTTGGAATAGTAGAATATATAAACCAGGGGTAACAATAAGTTACCTCTGAGTAACTTAGAGTAATGTAAATTTTGAGTAATTTTGAGGCCAGAGTAATGTAAATTTTGCTCATGCTTAGTTGATTAAATAACAGCCCAGATTATAACTTCAGTACAGCAAAGGCTTGGAATTTCAGGTAGCGAGAGGCTAAGGAAATGTGCCAAGAATGGGAAAAAGAGACTGGCAGAAAATGTTTTCTGGAGCCATATAGAGGAAAGCATCTCCTTAGATGCATGAGCTCGCCTCTCGCTTTCAGCCAACTGTGAACATGCTTAGGAAGCAGGCACATCTACAGAGATTCTGAAGAGTATATATTTCACATATACTGTGGACAGAGAGCTCTGTGGCTGCAGATGTCTTTATAAGGAGGCAGACAAATATTTAGACTGGAGGCTCCTAATGCTTCTAGTACAGTTCACGCAGAAAAAAAACCAGAGAAATTTGCAAACTTGCTTGATTATTCAGATTATAGTAAAGAAACAAAGCTGTTGAAAGGTCCTTTCATGCTATATGACCTATAACATAAGATATCAAAACAGAGATAACCACGTGTTGCCTGTTATTATAACCAATCATTCCAATTAGATTTAGAATAATCACTGATATAGCCCTATATATACTGTACTTTAGAAGGCAAGAAAACATCATTTTGACCAACAGGAGATGAATTTTCTATCCAATACAGTCAGAACCTAAGTAATCACTAATTGTAAACAGCTACTTAACTCAGTAAATGGTTCTCTGCAGGTAGAAAGACTGCAAAACACATTCTAATCAAATTCACAGTAGGAACTTGTGGAGACAGAAAGTTATTAAGCAGCGTAGATCACTTTATTCAAACTGGCTGAAGAACAAGAGAGGTAAGCGGTGCATTGCTCTTCTAGAACAGGTTTCCTTTGCTGCCATGTCTTCTCTCGTGAGAACTCTGCCTCCTGTAACATGCTGACCCTTGTCTGCACATGTAGGGCTCATTCACATTACAATGCTGTGTGCTGTAATGCACTCATTGTCAGGAGTTGAAGCATGGTGTTAAACAGCCTATTTAAAATGAATGGGCTGAAACAATCACTCATTGAAAAAGTGGCAAGTTGTATTTTCAGACACACATAAGGTGCTCTGGGTAAGGTGCTCTGGGTTTCATTTACGGCACACTGGTGTAAATGGGCTCTTAAAGTCTGTGATAAAACCTCCACTACACAACTCATGTGTGAAATATTATAGTGCTTTAACGCCACAAAGAATGGATTGAAGATACTTTGCCGAGTTGTTTCCCCCGTCTTTAGAAGTCAAGGTTAGACACCCCCCACGATCTGCCTTTTTTGGACAAACATATAGGGTGCATTGCTTCCAAGGTCAGCGGGGTGCTGAACACCAGCAGAGGCTTGTTCTATGCCCCATAGGCTGCATAAATCGAGGGGAAAAAAGCCACCTGCGCTCTATGGAGATTCAGAATGTGGTAAACTTTTTCACCTAAACAACACAGAATGCCACCAGGAACCTCTTACCCTGACACGTTTCACACATAATACTAGGCTTAATCATAGAGGTACCAGATGGAACACTTTGTCTGTGTTGTCCAGAAGAATAAAGGTGCCAGCATTTGCATCTCCACGGAGTGCAGCCGGCTTTCTGTGCCCTGGATTTGTATTGCCTTTTTTTGGAATTTCAGCTGGTGAAAATAGGAATTGCAATAGCACAGTTAACTGTCAATAGTGTTTTGTGGCTTCCATATTTTCTTTATATGTGCTATAGAAAGCTAGGGAAAGCTGTGGCACCATCCGGCATCCGACACTGAGTGAGCTGAGGACATACACCCGGTACAGTGGGATATTTGCAGTTTACTATTCTGTCCTGTGTGTTTAGGGTAAATTTGCTTGTAGATAATGAGGTCAGGATTTAGGATGAAAGACTAGGAACCTACAACTTTAAAATTCAAGTATAGATTTTCAAATCCTCACAGGTTCTGTTTAGAGTCATGAAAAAGTTCTCAAAAGGGACAAAAATACCTTAACTTTGGAAACTGCTTATATGCAAACAAACATGGCTCATCACATGACCATGGCCTAGGCACTGGTAACATGCTCACTGCTGGATTAGCCAATTGGCAGCTCTGCCTAAGGGCCTGTTCATCTGGACCGTTTCCGGACCTGACAAAATGTGACATGCAGTATTTTCTCTGTCGTAAGCTGAACGGACTGCGCACGTGAGAACTGGAGCCCATAAAACACATAGGGATACATTGGGATGCATTTTGAGTGCAGCAGCGTACGGAGCCGGTCAGCACACAAAACGGACGTCGTGTGAACAGGCCCTAAATGCTGATCCTCCCCTACAGCAAAGTGATCATTGCCAATGCATCTGTTTTGGGATTCTGCAGCAGATGTTGCCAAAGCCAAAAGGTATTTCATATCTTGTCACCTTTTAGGAGTTGATGGAATCAGGGTGTGGGGGTCTCATTTGTTAGCAGCTCTGCCTAAGTTTTGAGGCCTGATTCACATATGAGTTACCAGGGACCGCAGTTCGCACGCCGCAGTTGCTGCACGGCCCCATTGATTTCAATGGGGTCATATCCGTGGCAAAAAGGCTCATGCACCTTTTTGTGTGATGAGCAACCCGCATTTTTTTGCGTTTGTGCGTGATTGCATCTGCGGAAACATGGCCCAAAACAGCGTGGATTGCTAGCCACGATTGGCTGCCCGATCTCGGATCGCTCAAATGTGAACCGGGCCTGATCCTCGCCTACAGCAGAGACAAAGGAATTACCAATTCATCTGTTGTGGGATTCTGGAGCAGATGTCCTCACAGTCAAAAGGTATGTCATGTCTTGTTACCTTTTAGGAGTTGATGGAATCAGGGTGTGGGGGTCTCATTTGTTAGCAGCTCTGCCTGAACTCTGAGGCCAGGTTCACATATGGGTTGCCTGGGACCGCAAGTTTGCGTGCCGCAGTTGCTGCGCAGCCCCATTGATTTCAATGCTGCTGAGCTACCCGCATTTTTTTGCGGCTGTGTTTGTGCGTGATTGCATCCACGGAAACATGGCCCAAAACAGCGCGGATTGCAAGCACTGCCCGATCTCGGATCGCTCATATGTGAACCGGGCCTGATCCTCCCAAACAGCATAGACAAAGGGATTACCAATTCATCTGTTGTGGGATTCTGGAGATGATGTCGTCACAGTCAAAACTTATGTCATGTCTTGTCACCTTTTAGGAGTTCAGGGAATCAGGGTAGGCAGGGTAGTGTGGGGGTCTCATTTAACTATTAAGATATTTGTAATCTGCGATACTACATGAATTGAGAAAAAAATGTAAAAAGTAATTTTACCAAGTGAGCTACAAAACAACACTGGACAGTGAAAAATCCTGCAACTTAGATCTGAGCACTGGAAAACCAATTACCTGCACACAGTGCTGTGGGATATTTGATAAATACAGATCTAGCAGGAGCGCCGATGACTCACAGAACAAATCTATTATGTGCGGGGGCTCAGCGATAATTTAAAACCTTAGCCAAGATCATAATTACAGCAAATCTCATCTTCTGTTCTTTTCACACTGCAATCAGGAATGACAGGATAAGTGTATCTTCAACAGGCTTGGCGCCTCTGAAAGGGATATATTATTTACTACATATGTCAGGCTGGCATACAGTGAACAATGTCTAGCATGAGATACAGACCCCCACCTCCCAGTATCTCCACTAGAGACCAGTGCCGGAGCAAGCAAGGACACAAGGAGCTGCAGCATGGAGATCTTGTGGTGGAAGCATATAGGCTAGCTGGTTCAAATCTCTTCTTTGAAGAAGAAAAAAAACAACAACCTACAATAGATTTAGAATTTATTTTGTAAATAATATACCCATTTCAGACACACTAAGGGGTCTAGTTATAAAAAATTAACAGATCAATTTGCCATAAGAATCAGTGAACGTTTGTTCTGTGCAAATAGAGGCAAGAACGAGTGTTCTCAGTATATTTTATTTTGGTAAATACCATATTATGGCCACTAGATGGAGCTGAGAGTGTGCATACACTGATTTATTACCCAAATAAATGCCCCAAAACTATGTGTAGGTAAAGTGCTCTTAAGAGATGTAGTTCTGGAGTGTGCGCTTACGTCAATAGAAACCCAACTGAACTCTTGTATTACTCATCTACAATCAGGCTGCATAGAATGTAAAATATATAGTATCTCTTTTATTATGTGTTTGGGCAAAAAAAAAAAAAGTAGTCGCCCTGTGCAGGCAGTACGCTGGAGAGCCAGACAGATGATCTCACAACAGGGAGCATGACGCGTTTTACATGGGTTATACGCTAAGCAAAATTTTTTTCTTATTTTCAGCATCCTTAGTTTAACAGTTAAGTTTATGGTTAGTCACATGGTTACGCTGGAAAAACACAAATCCGACAAATTCAACCAGTAAAAAAAATTGAATGTACAGCTGGGATCAGACCCAATTCCTGCACCTTCACGCCTCAGATCAGACCCAATTCCTGCACCTTCCCACCTCAGATCAGACCCAATTCCTGCACCTTCACATCTCAGATCAGTCCCAATTCCTGCACCTTAACACTTCATATCGGACCAATTCCTGCACCTTCCCACCTCAGATGAGACCCAATTCCTGCACCTTCACGCCTCAGACCAGACCCAATTCCTGCACCTTCCCACCTCAGATCAGTCCCAATTCCTGCACCTTAACACTTCATATCAGACCCAATTCCTGCACCTTCACATCTCAGATCAGTCCCAATTCCTACACCTTAACACTTCATATCGGACCAATTCCTGCACCTTCCCACCTCAGATGAGACCCAATTCCTGCACCTTCACGCCTCAGACCAGACCCAATTCCTGCCCCTTCCCACCTCAGATGAGACCCAATTCCTGCACCTTCACGCCTCAGACCAGACCCAATTCCTGCACCTTCACATCTCAGATCAGCCCTAATTCCTGCACCTTCATATCTCATATCAAACCCAATTCCCGCACCTTCAAATCCCAGATCAGCCCCAATTCCTGCACCTTCACACCTCAGATCAGACCCAATTCCTGCACCTTCACACCTCAGATCAGCCCCAATTCCTGCACCTTCACACCTCAGATCAGCCCCAATTCCTGCACCTTCACACCTCAGATCCGCCCCAATTCCTGCACCTTCACCCCTCAGATCCGCCTTCATTCCTGCACCTTCACACCTTAAATCCGCCCCAGTTTATTCACCCTTATTCCTCAGATCAGACCCAATTCCTGCTCCTTAACACTTCATATCAGACCCAATTCCAAGATATAAGATTAGTCTCAATTGCTGCACCATCAGACAATAATGGGCTTTATATGCTTCCCTTCTGCAATTGCTGGAACAACTAAGAGGAGAAATAGGGTAGGGGGCAGTGCCACCGCAAGAGACTTTGCGTGCTGTAGGATGTTCACCTCTGCTTTAAAAGAACCAGTCATTCAAGAAATGATTGCGATAATTAATAAAATATGTAAATACACAGCCATTGGCATACTACACATAGATCGGATGTTGTGGTAACACACTGAGTAAATGAACAGAAAGACCAGTTTGGGAAGCAGTCAAACACATTACACCCTCCAGTGAGACACTAAACCCTTATTTGGAGTATAAGTAACAAGTGTAGTGCAAACTGTGAGCACAAATCTGGCTGCAGAGTGTACTACATGTTGTTATTAGGATGCTGTGAATAGAGATTTCGTGTTTTCTAAATCTAGTGTATCCCTACATTTCCCAAAACCTACAGCAACAAACTACGTTTTACCTGCTCCTTTGTTTCATCAACCATGTATCCGGCTGTTTATGTATCAAGATTTCTCATTGGTTGTTTGCTTGTTGCTGTGACTTTCCCTTTCAGGAATATATTTCCTGTGTCTATAATTGTGCAGCAGCGCTGGTGAGAGTGCTGATGTTAACCCCTTCGTGACTGACGACGTACAGTGTACGTCGCCAGCATCGGGGCTGTTTAAACAGACTCCAAGCACATGACCTCTTGTGTGATTGGAGCAACTTAACTAACAGCAAAACAAAGTTACAAATCACATAGAAATGCACACAGTCATTGCAGGTCTGTAAAGGGAAATAGGAAAATGACAAGCTATCATTTACCGAGCAGCATCTTATGCTCCACTAACCTTGCACTGCGAGAAGCTGCTCTTCTGTAGTCCAGCGGGCATTTACTTTCTGAGTTGACTGTAAAAAGCAAAATGAAAGGTGAAGCAGCAGAGACAAAAGAAACTACAATTAAAGTGCAAGTTCACCTTTGTTAAACCTGAATTCCCGGCAAACACACACACACGATTATCCTACTTGCAAACAAATTTTAATTCTGTTCAGCCAGTCTAGTGATTAAGGCCTCGCCTACCAGACAGTGTAACCAGGTTGACCTCACTTTTCTTCACTAAAAGCACCTACGTCACTGACCCACCCCCCTGCCAATAAAGCCGCATTGCCACACATATGGGCTTATTACTCTGCTTGGCCTTCCTGACAGCAAGCTACCATCATTAGATTGATAACATTGTGCAAAGCAGTGAATTCTCACTGACAATGCTGCCTTGTTCCTTTATGTGCTGGGTAGATCACAGGAAGCCAATATGAAGACATATTCAGGTGTGTTTATTAACTGTAATTAAAAACAATTATTATTATTTGAAGGCATACATTATGAGATGACTTTTGTATCTGCCTGGAATTCAGCTGCATCATTGTCCACTTATAATAAATGTTATCGTTACATGCATGAACTACATACCTCTTTTTTTTAGAATAGTGGTCCTCAACCACTCAATATCTACTGGATCAGTCTATTACATGCAGTACCTGTCATACATCATTTACAATCCAGAAGAATATAACAATCCAGCAAATACCTAAATAAAAGACATCTGTAAATGTGAAACATCTAAGGATTTGTATTCTCTTTTGAGCATCCAAGGTGAACTTACACTTTCAGTAAACTCAAGACTGTTAGAGTGACATGGAAGACATAAGCTTTACCTCTGCTGGTTGGAACTCCTTTATTCCGCCTTCCAGCTTCTGTTTAAGTGCACTGTTTATCTGCTTAGCATTCTGAACCTTGAAATGTAAGCAAAAGCCACATTTAGCAAATCAATAGGAGAATCAGTATAGAGCATAAAAATCATCTGGGGCACTTAAGATGTTTAGAATCTTTTAAACTATTTACTTTTTCCCAAGAGTGTATGTTGACTTAAACATTTAAAGAGAACTTGAGAGAAATGCCTGAGGCCCAATTCACGCCACATCCAGATTACCTTCAGATATGACCAGACTAGTTTCCGGACCCAAAATGCATCCTAATGTATTCCTATGCTATTTCTGGCCTCTGTTCCCACCAGCGCAGTCCGTTCTAAACCAGACCAGAAAACTACTGCTTGCCCTATTTTGTCTGGTCTGGAATGCACCAAAACGCATGAAAAATGCATGGAACGCACCTGTAAAACCATTTTAAGCTAAAAAAATAAAAATACATTCCAATTACGGCAAAAACGCAATGCACTATGTTCCAGATCTGGTCTGGAAAATGGTGTGAACCCAGCCTAAATGTATAGCAGCACCCGACAGTTTATTACCATCACATAGAGGGTCAACCGCACACAGTGACAGGTCCTCTTTATGGAGACATCATGGGTCTATTAGACCCCTAATGTCACCTAGGGACCTCAAAAAAGCTTCTGGGTCCAGTGATCGGAGGGAAATCAGCAAGTAAAAGTGTGCTGCTCTCTCTCCAGTCCTGCTACAGAGACCCGCTGGAGGACAAGGATGCACAGGATAGCAGGCGGGGAGGAGGGGTAGTGTGTGTGTGTGTGTGGCTCACTCCACGGCACCATACAAGCGATCGGGTGACTCTATAGGCGCCCGAACACTTGTATGGATCAGTCATGCCTGGCTGTACGCAATGAAAATAGGTTTTGCTTTTGACATTTAAAAAAGCCCACCTGCTGTTATGAGTTGGCTGGGGGGCAAGGGGTTAAAAAAAGTTTTTACATATTTATAAAGAACATTTTCACTTTGTTTATCTCATGACTTTAAAGAAAGCGAAACCCCAATAATTTTAACGAGGGAGGAGAAAACCTGTTACATGCCTAATGTTAAGCAAAGGACAATCGAAGGGACATCGTAGGCTTCACAATAACGTCTGAATTGTAAATTGCAGATGCAGTGTGGAGTAATCACTGGGATATGGTTATCTGTTCTCCGTTATAAATCGTCCCCTATACACTGGAAGCTTTGAACAAGACATTGAGCGCATACACAGAAAAAGAACCTAAATTTTACTGTCAGTGCCCATGAACCCAAGTATCACATACCCCTGCCAGAGTTTTCCATCTGAATGAGTGTCCTTCAAGTGCACATGTAAAGAAGAAAGTACTACCTGACGTTTTAATGATATTAGTTCCATGTCTAGTTGACGAAGAATAGTATTGGCAGCGTTGGGACTACATGACACAGCTACAACATCGTCCTTGCTTATGTACATGCCCTTAGGAGGCCGGTACTTGGACCGCTGAGAGTGGTGGCGATGCTGCAAACTTTGGTATTCTCTTCTGCCAAGAGCAACTTTGACTGGCTGAATGCAGGACTCTGTGGTCGCCTGGAGGAAAGAGAAAAATACATATATTTCTAACCATAATTAGTTATTGCCAGTTGACATAAAAATGGTCACATGCTACAAAACGGTGTTACCACAAAATGTCGGCTCTGTCAAAAATGTAAATGTCACTCACATAAGAGGTGGAGTTACACTTAACAGAAGTGAACACTGGAACCTGTGCCCATAAGGCAGGCAGAGGGCAAAGGAATAGTCACCAGTATTGTTTCTGTTCTGCCTGCCACTGATCATTTCCCCCATTGCTGGCTTACCATGCCTTCTTCTGCACTGTGTCAGTTTTGGTTTTTTTAGCAAATTAGTACATGATGGTAATGGACTCTAAGAAAGGGTTCTATAGACAGTACAAAAATCCAATTTTCTTTCTCATCCATTGAGGAACACAGGAAGTCTTTAACCTTCAGGATGTCCAAAAGCAGTCATATTGGGAGGTTGTGAAAGACAGCAAACAGTCAACAGGCCCAAAGTAATAACAGGAACTGGGGACTGCCTGCAGCTGATAAAGTCATCTGAACAACCTTATGCCTGCAGCTGGTATCACAGACCGAAAAGGTCCAACGGGTAAAATGTGTGAACTGAAGACCAGGGGGCAGGCTTACAGCCTTGGACTTGGGAAAGGTGAAAAAGTAGGAGAGCCCAGAAAGTGCATGTTGGAGATTGGCCAGGGTCTGAGAAGACACTGGAAGATTGGATGTGAGAAAGGGAGGAGGATGCAAGGAACAAAACTCAAGTTGTATCTTCGGGACAACCACATTTTGCACCCAAGCATTGGGAATGCAAGATTTCCAAGCGTCCCCAATCTGGAACGTGGGAGCGCACCTTCACGCCAAAGAGGGCTAATTGGTGGATTTGCCAGACTTGGAATGCCAGGTCTTGCAGGAGGAACGAGAACCAAACTTGGGAGGTCTTGGTGTGAAAGCTGAGGAGCTGTAATAGAGGACCTGTGAGCCACTAGGGAAGGTGGATATTCTTACTCACGGTAGCATCCTTAATGATAGCATCAAACATAGACCAAAGAGGTGCTAGAAGAAAAGTAGATTAGGTCCTAAAATAGCAGGGCTGTGAAAATGACATCTATCTTTTTGGGGCACTATCAAAAAACTGAGGCATGCTGCTAGTAGATGGTGTTATATCCTGGGCTTGCCAATAGTTTCCTTTGTTTGCTGTGTCCAATCCTCCTGAAGGCAGCAGTATAACACGAAGGTTTAGGACTTCCCGTGTCCCTCAATAGAGAAGAAAAGTAACTTTTCTGTGCACTGCTCAGACACAATTAACATAATAATAATAAGCTTTAACAATTGTGGATATCTGCGGGAAGGGTCTTGATGAAGAGACATCAAACTCACTACACATGCTAGAGTATATCCCCATGATATAAAATACAGTTGTATTAAGAATTCCTATTAACTAAAAAATGCCTAAAATGAAGGATTCTGCGAGTCTCGTGAAGGCATTATGTGGGTCCAACTCTTATAATGTAGTGTTGGTTTGGAGAGTTTGGTGGATATAACAGGTCCCATTCAAGATAAAGATGTAAAACTGGGCGCAGATTTTTAAATCTGTAAAATTTAAATTTAATGGAGTTATGACTTTTAGATGCTACCTAACCCTAAACAAACTAAACCTTTGCATAGAAAAAAAATCCTACCTACATGTCCCTTTTACTCGTTCTTTGGGTGTCTATGTTATTACCTCCATGACGTAGACAGTTCCTACTAGCTGTCAAGCAGCAGAGTTCCAGCAAAAGGGACCATCAGCAACCAGATAGCTGACTTGGGTAAGTAATTCTTCGCTTAAAAGGTTTTTTAAAAACACAACTTAATGGGTGAGAGATTGTGTCTATAAAGCCAAAACTTTTTACAAAGTTTTGGATAGAGTAGGGAAAGGTTAAAACCCTATCGATGGGCCATCATGTTTTCCTGGCCCAATGAGGTTGCTGTGTATGATGCAATATTAGCTGAACAATTTGTTCTTAAGATCCATTCACATCCATTCCTTTAAGCAACCCTTCAATTAAAATTTGGGAACAAGTCAGCTTTACTCACATCTTTCTTGGTTTCTTTTTTGGGATCATAATCACTATCATTTCCATCCTTGGGATTTGTATCATCCACATCTTCATCGCTGAGTAGAAACACAACAAAGCTTTAGTTTGGTCCAGTTTCTTCCCAGACATGATTCACACAAACCATTATACAACCTAATAAAATGATGGTTTAAATTAGAACTCCAAGCAAACAGTTAAAAACACAGTTGAAATGCATGTTTGTGAAAGGCTTTACCAGTGACTTAATAACCTGGGTCACAAAGCTAGGTGACACCACAACTTCCGGGTTCAGATTTAGAGCTTTCCATTTAGCTCAATAGACTCTGCAGTGCTTCTAATGATGTTGATTCACATCATAACATATTTGTGCTTCACCTGATTGCCTGGATAAAGACTTCACAAGAATCTATTTTGAATGTATATTTGAAAGCAAATCAACTCAAAGAAAACCTGTACTGAGAGAAATAAGGGACTGCCACTGCTGACCTACTAAGAATACTAGTAGTCTATGGTGCCAATACTTTCTCAGTCACTGAGCTGGAGTAACCTGGAGGTTAGAATGTCAAGAGTGATATCAGAACATTTACAGGGTTATTCACAAAAGGGTGAAGAGTTTGGAGAAGGCAGGAGAAGTGAACAATCTAGGCCAAAATAGCTGGTTTGGAAAAATTCTCCAATTCAGCTCACTTTCCAGTTCAGATATGTTGTCCTAGATTGGTCACTTCTCCTGCCTTCTCCAAACTCTTGTCCCTTTTGTGAATAACCCCTTAATGTGTATACTTCTTCCAGGTCAGTGACTCAAACAGCTAAAACTGCTGGATCAGCACAACAACTAGCATTTTCGGAAGGAGTGTTCAGCAACAGCAGACTCAATATTCTATGAGTATGGTTCTCCTTGAGGGCATAAACTGGGAAAGTGAGAGCACACTTCACAACACATTTTGATCAGTCACATGCTTGGTAAGTGTCAATCTCTATGGGTGCTTGGTGCAGGACTGATCAATATTAATAAGCAGTATGAAGTACCTACATATGTAATACACAAATATAACTTAAAAAAACCCACATTAATAGATAATTTATCTTACACTGATCACATTCATCTAAAGAACACAAAATCACTCCCTTTCTAAGTTCTCTCTGTCACCACAGGCGCACCAAAAAAAAAGGCCAGCCCTGTAAGAGAAGCCCATCTATACTTACCTTTCTGTCCTGTGCCTTGAAACTCTGCCACTTCACTGCTCTCTGCCTCTGCCCTTCCGGGTAGGTTAACTACCTGTTCCCCTGCTGCACGCAGTGGTTCCTACTGTTGTATGTCCTGTATGGATGTATGAGCTGGTGGAGAGATCAGTTATGTGCACAACTGTAAGTTTGGAATATGTTCAGTGACTGGGAAGCAGTATTGTTTAATGACACTGGCTGCTGGAAAAAGTAGACAGGCTTCTTATACAGAGCTGGTCTTCTTTTACAAGTGACCTTGCAGTGACCACAGAAAGCTTTAAGAAATGAAAGATCTGCAGCAAGGGTCATTATAAGGAATGGCAGAGATCTTCATTTATACACATCTAAGTGATAATTTGATTGCTAGTGGACGATACCTTTCTCCGTTGTTATTTTTACTGGCCAACTTTCGTGCCTGTCTGTCCATTAAACTTGTCCGAGATCGTGTTTTTTTCCATGAGTAGTAGTATTTTACAAGGCTTGCTATTGTTTTATCTGGAAGCTAAAGTAAAGAGTTAATTCAACAGAGGTTAAACACACAGTAATACTACAAAATGAAATGGTTTGTTGACCAGTGATGTCTCAGTATATGAAGTTGTATATGATCACAAAGCAATGTCTTACCATTTGTTGAATCCTGTGGAAACTTTTCCCATGGAAACTAAATGCTTGTTCAAAGAGAACTTTGTCTTCCACCGTCCATTCATCAGGGAAAGGTGTGAAGTTGGGAAGATCAGCGAGCGATTTCTCAATATTGTGCTTGTGCCAAAACAGCATGCCAAGAGCCTTGAACATAAACACAAAGATCCTCTAAATATCCAGGCCACCTACTTCAATCTGTGCTGGAATTAAGGGGAACTCCAATAAGAACAGTGTATCTCTTACCACATAACATATTAACATTACACAATTAAAACTACAATCCCTTTTGTGAAAGCCAAAATGAGCCCTATGGTGTCTTCATACTCTAAGGCCCCTTTCACACGGGACGGTCCGATCGGGTCTGCCTGTCAATTTTTCAGGTGGATGCCCAATGCAAGTCTATGGGCAGCCGGATGGGTTTTCGTTAGGGATGCACAGATACTAGTATCGGTGCTCGGCTTCCTGATTGGTCAGGAAGCTGGCCAATCAGGAAGCCGGGTACCATGTAATGACGCGGCACATGGCTTTCAGGTTCCATGCTACCTCGGCACCTCATGACAAGGGATAATGGAGTCAGCTTCCCGGCCAATCAGGAACCCGAGCGCTGCATCATTACCCGGCGCCCGGCTTCCTAATTGGCCAGAAAGCCGGCTCCATGCTTTCTCGTCACTTAGTGACGAGAAAGCATGGGGACGGTTTCCCTGCTAATCGGGAAGCCGGGTGGCTAGTCTTTACAGCGGCCCAGCTTCCTGGCTAATCAGGAAGCCAGGTGGCGAGTCGTTACACGCTGCCTGGCTTCCTTAATGGGACTTCCGGTATTGGTATTCGGTATTGGCGAGTATGGGAAAAAAAATATAGGTACTCTTACTCGATACGGAAATATTGCTATCAGTGCATCCCTAGTTTTCGTTTACACCTGGTTACCCTTGACTCCGGCCAGGTCCGGGGAAAAAAAAGCTGAATAGTGTTCATTTCAACAGACCTGATTGTGCTGGATCGGGGGTAATCTGATGTAAGCGGACACATAGGGGTCTATTCACAAAGCTGCCGAAGGATCTGGCCGTAGCTTCGGCCGATCCTTCGGCTAGCTTCGGCCCCAGGACCCCTTCGGTTCCGTACAGCTCCCGATCATGGCCGAGCGGCTCAGCCGAGCCGAACGCATATGCATCGGCTCGGATCACTTCAGATCGGTCATTCACTCGGCTGCCCTCGGCAGCTTCGTGAATAGAGCCCATAGTGTTAGTTTATATCAGAGGGCCTTACTACCATTCAGACTTGCAGAGTTTTCCATCTCAGACACTGTGTATAATACACTGCCTCTTCCTCAGCTTATTACAGCCAAGCTGGTCTAAACCAAGGACAAAAAGACTTCATCACATAACAGGGGCTTCCTCTTATCTGCGCTATGAAAACAGAACTCTTAACTGTGTTGTTTTTTTTAACAAGCAGTACTACAGCGAAATATATGCCCCTTCCTTCATTTATTAGCCTTTTTTATTTAAAGCACAAGTTTAACCAAAAAAGAAAATATTTATAGCCCATTAAAGGAGAAAGTAAAACAAAGCTTTTGCAGCAATACTTGCCTTCAGTTCAGAACTGTCCCCAGCAGCACCTCATTTTTGCCACTTGATGTCCTCAGTCTTCAAGGATGAATGACAGCCAGTATAATTCAACCCTCTTCCTCAGAGCTGTGAAGGCCCTACCCCTAGCCTGTGACTGAGCAGTGAAGAAGAAGCAGCACAGCGATGAAATCATTTCTCTGTCACTTTGCCTTTTCCTCCTATCAGCATATTCCTTGTCAGCACATAATCTAATTGGCTCTTTGCGCTGCTTCATCCCCTCACACTGTAGCTCTGTAGTACAGGACTGCAAGTGGTCAAATTTGGGTACTTACACTGCTTGCATTTAAAAAATAAAGTTAATGATATATTCAGCAATTCAAAGTGGCTTTAGGGCCTGTTCACACCATAGAGTTGCACGATACCATGTGATTAACACACCCTATCACACATAGCTTGCGGTACCGTATGCTAACTGTGTGTTGCCATTAATTTGCAGGGCACCCCAAAACACTTTCGGATGGCCATGTGTTGCAGAGCTGCACCGCAATACCATGCATTGCACTAAAAAAGTATTGCATGCATACTTTTTTCAACGCACGGTATTGCAGTACTGCATGTTGTAACACACAGCCTAAGGGAGGTGCTTGGGGTGGCATTTAAATGAATGGTAATTATTGCACCTAGCGCATGGTAACATGGTAATGTGCAACATTGTGCGTTCATCGCAAAGTAATGTGCAATCAAAACAATGCTATAGTATGATCAAACCCTTAAAATGACAGTAAACTCAGGAGTTAAATTCTAAAAATACATTCCAGTACCTTCAACTAATAAGAAAAATGCATCTTATTTGTGTATCACTCGGCTGTAGATCCTCAAATCATCTCTGAATTGGGGCTGACTCTGTCCTTTCTTCTGGAGGGGGGCTACTTTTGTTCCCCATGGTCCTTGTGTGTGCTGTAAAGTAGTCACCGCTCCAATCTCACTCCCATGATGGACTACAATCTCACATTAAGTTAACTGATTTGGATTGAGATTGTAGTCCATCACGGGAGTGAGTTTGGAGTGGTGACTAATTTACAACACACACAGGGTCCTTGGGGAACAAAAGTAGCCACCCTCCAGAAGGAAGGACAGTGTCAGCACCAATTCAGAGATGATTTGAGGATCTACGGCCGAGTGATACACAAATAAGATACATTTTTCTTATTACTTGAATGCATTTTACGTATGTAACTCCTGAGTTTAGTGTCACATTAATTTGTGTCTTTCACACCTCCCTGGAGTTCAGCTTCAAACAAAACAAGATGACTCGTCAGAGCATAGAAATCAAGCTGCTAACTAAACAAAACAAACAGAAAATATTCACAAAGCCATACAGCAAACCCAAATGCACACATACCTGTTCCACATTGTAGCCATGTTTCTCTTTTGCGATTGCAATATACTCATCCACTGTTTAAAAAGATGAAATAGAAACGTACATGTTTAAATGGTACAACTGTATGAAATTGTAGTACAGTAGAGCAGAAATCCCCTTTCAAGGACAAAACATTTTTCAGTTTTTGGAGACCCTCCCTAATTAACCGCTTGAAGACCAGGTGTTTAGACCCCCTTCCTAGCCAGGCCATTTTTCAGTGTTCAGCGCTGCAGTACTTCAGTGCTGCAGACCCCTAATGTCACCTAGGACCCCCCTGAAGAAGCTGATGAAGCAGAGATCTGCTTCATCAGCTTCTCTCCAGCAATGGCTGGCCGGGAGGTAGTTAAGGAATGTATGATTTTCAATACTTCCCTTTAAAAGGATACATCAGAGTTTTAGCATGACAGCTGGTATTGCTTGAACTTATTGGTCCTGACAGAAAGGTGCCTACGGGAAAAAAAAAATACTTACACTTCAGATCTGGTATAGTATGATAAGGAGACCACACCAACATCCCTCCGCTGTCCTTATCCGTATACTTCGTAGTCCCTTTAATACAGAAAAAAAAGAAAACCTAAGTGCCTCGGTGATGGCAACTTTCTCAATCCACACAAACAGAATTTTAACAAAGCAATCCTGAAGTAACGACTTCTGACTTATTAACGCAGCAGCTAGAGAGCCATTCATAACGCTTTGGATGGAATAAATTAGAACATCACTAAAGAAAGATGTCATAATAATTACAGAGTTCACAGTTACCAATTTATAAAATAGGGTATCAAAGAGTAATATTTAGGGATGCACCGACACTAGTATCGGTATCGATGCCAAGTATTTGGGCGAGTACTCGTACTCGCCCAAATGCTCTCATGCATAGTCCGATACTACCAGTATCAGGAAGCCGGGGCAGAGAGTCATTACACGCTGCCCGGCTTCATGCTCTCTTGTCACAAGTGAAGAGAGAGCATGGAGCCGGCTTCCCGGCCAATCAGGAAGCCGGACACCGTGAAATGAGGCGCTGCCCGGCATCCTGATTGGTCGGAAGCTGGCCAATCAGGAAGCCAGGCGCTGTGTAATGACGCGGCACCCGGCTTTCTGATTAATCGGGAAGCCGGCTTCATGCTGCCTCGTCACCTCAATCAGGAAGCCGGGTGCTGCGTCATTACACGGCGCCCGGCTTCATGATGGGCCAGAAAGCCGGCTCCATGCCTTCTTGTCACCTAGTGACGAGAAGCATGGGGACGGCTTCCCTGCTAATCGGATAGCCAGGTGGCGAGTCTGTACACGCTGCCCGGCTAATCAGGAAGCCAGGTGGCGAGTCATTGCATGCCGCCTGGCTTCCTGAATGGGACTTCCGGTACTCGGTATTTGGTATCGGCGAGTACCGGAAAAAGAATATCGGTACTCGTACTCGATGTCGAAATACAGGCATCAGTGCACCCCTAGTAATATCTGTAATACCCACAAGAACCAGATTCCTGAAGGTTGCACATTCCATTCAAAAAAACGTACATGACTTTTGTCTTATGTTTATTTCTACTACCAGCACCCCGTTTATAAAACCTTTATCATGTGATTATATGTCTGATGTGATCTATGAATTGGATACACGGTTTGAGTGTCACGTGTTAGGTTGGCCACATCAGTCCACAAAATTGATTCATAGATGTTTGGCATGTCAATGCCTTCCTAACTTGTTTCATTGAACTGCAATGTAATTCTTTTTAAATGCAGCCCTGTAATTAGACAATTGATATGCGGTCAAAGTCTAAAGCTGGCCATACACAGTAATTTATTTATTTTTTTGTTCAAACTGCAGGCTCAACAAAATAAATATAACAGATTTCTCCATCCACCCTAAACAGTGTGGTGGATGGAGGAATCTCCTGGTGGGCTATTGTATTCTGACAGTGGAGGGTGTGCCGCTGTCAGAATACCTGAACAGCTACAGCAGCCAACTGGCTGCTGTCAACGTTCACCTGAAAATTTTCGGGCCGACTCCCTCGATTATTTGATTGAAGGATGTCGGACAGAATCATTTGATGCTGACATCTAAGGATCCATCCGGTATCCTTTTGTGGGCTGATGTGGATGAGTCACCCACTGAAGGAATTTCGGCCATTTCAAGAACAGGCCAAAATGTGCACAGTGTATGACCAGCTTTACTCTAAGCGTGCACCATTTTGAAGTCTAAGTATAGACAAGTAGCTAAATGCATTGTAGAAATCCATATGTGGGAATTGTCTGCAAAAAAATGTAAAGCTCTGTTCAGTCGGTCTTCGGGTTTCAAACAATCGAGTCAATTTGCTTTTCTCCAATACAGTCAAAGCAATGGAGCTTGGAGGAGGCTTTGATAGGAAAGTGAACAATGATGTCATCTTTGTGCTCCCTCCTGCAGTCAGCAGATCTGACAGGTTCATATCACTTTGCAATACAGAATAACCTGATTGGCTTACATTGCTGCCTCTTTCTCTACCTAAATAAATGCTGATATTCCGGTTGGTACTGTAGGCTAGCACAAGTAATATGTACATTATTTTTAATAAACAAATTAAATGGTGATCTTAATATCTGCCTAAACGTATGCTTTAGCAAAAAATAAAAAACCACATGTGCAGTACATCTCTGCAATACATGCACATTTTCCATGTTTTATCCAGCTAAAGACCCTGCAAGTGCAGAAAATTACAAGCTGATCTCATACACTCAGCTCCTAAGTCCTGTTGTGGGCTGACAACACACAGCATTTTTGTGGATTGTGTGGTGTCTAGGGCTGCAACAACTAATCGATTAGTTGATTTTCAATTAGTTGCCGCTACTCCGTTCTCCTCTCCGCTGGTGCTGGCTGCAGCAGTCTGTGTCCCTTTTAATCCCCGCTGCTCTCCACACAATGTATCGGCAGAGGCAGCGGGGACACAGACCACTGCAACCGGCAACAGCGGGGAGAAGAGACTGTGGTGAATCTGCAATCCCTCGCTGCTCCCCCGTACCTCCGCTGCTGCTCTGTTCCCCTGCTGCCCACCCTGCCTCTTCTGCCTGGGGCGTTCTTCCTCCTCTGCCCGCCCCATTCCTTCTTCAGTTCCCTCTTTTGCTGATTCACAGCAGGAAGTGGGAGGGTGCAATAGCCAGCCTGCTATTGGCTATTGCAATTTAGAATAACCAACAACAGGCTGGCTATTGTTCCAAGCCACTGCCTGCTGTGTTGACATTCAGCTGCCTCAGCAGCTGAAAGTAGTGAAGTCGTAAGGTGACACTAGGGGTCACCTCCATTGCGCCATCACATAGGGGGCTTGTGAACCCCCACATGTGATAGCTATGAGGTAAAAAAAAAAAAAAAAGTAAAAAATACAATTAAATAAAAAACGTCCCCCCAAAAATTGAAAGTCCCCCAACCCTGCAAACGCGCATATATAGTAACAGAAACATAAGTCGGCTGCGCCTACATAGAAAAATGACGATTGCGCTACACATGTCATGTACCGCCATGTATTTTATATTAAAGAATGGTATTTTTTTTTATTCAATTAATCAAAAAAAATTATTGGCTAACTAATTGATCGATTATGAAAATAGTCATTAGCTGCAGCCCTACCCAGTTATCTTTTGCTAAACTACATAAACTATCCCACGCTCCTATCTCTACAACATAGTTCTTATGTGGGACTACAGGATTATTAGATTCTAAAGCTCACCACACATGTTGCAATCTGATTGTACAATCTCCTTTAGATCTACAATACCAAAAGGTAGCAAATAAGAGAAGTTCATTAATAGGGTTTACACTTTAAAGTAGGGATGCACCGATACCAGTATCGGTATTGGTGCCGATACCGAGTATTTGGGTGAGTACTCGAATTCGCCCAAATGCTTAGATGCCTAGCCCGATACCCGAACCTCCGGTATCAGGAAGCCAGGCACTGAGTCATTACATGCTGCCCGGCTTCCCGGCCAATCAGGAAGCAAGGCAGCATGTAATGACTCGCCGCCTAGCTTCATGATTGGTCAGGAAACTGGCCAATCAGGAAGCCGGGTGGTGAGTCATTTCCCGCCCCCCCCCCCCCCCCCCC
>NW_017306269.1:3938496-3941537 GCF_000935625.1 Nanorana parkeri
CCCCCCCCCCCCCGATTCCTAATTAGCCAGAAAGCCGGCTTCATGCTCCCCCGTCACCTGGTGACAAAGGAGCATGGAACCGGCTTTCTGGACATTTAGGATGCCGCCTGGCTTCATGATTGGCCAGAAAGCTGGCTCCATGCTCCCTCGTCCCCCATACACCTTGTGACGAGGCATGAAGACGGCTTCCCTGCTAATCGGGATGCCAGGTGGCGAGTCCATACATGCTGCCCGGCTTCCTGGCTAATCAGGAAGCAAGGTGGAGAATCATTACACGCCACCTGGCTTCCTTAATGGGACTTCCGGTATCTTCGAGTACCGGAAAAAAAATATCGTTACTCGATACCGAAAAAACGTTATCGGTGCATCCATACTTTAAAGCATGGTGCGCCTCTTTACACTACCTGTATGAGGCTTGGTGCAATGTTTTGTAACATTGGAACTCTTGCATAGTACCAGAAGAGGTAGTAGCCTGCTCCAAGAGAAGGGTTGGGGAGGGGTCTGCTTTAGAATTGGGGAGGGGTCTGCTTTCAGCTGACTGGCTCACTATAAGCCAATCAGAAGACCTCACCCAAACATCTTCATTTTGTATTATGTCCCCAATAATTTGGCCAATGTATGTAACGCACTGCTTTTATAATTAAGCACCATTAAAAACAATGGCAAACCTCTGCACATGCTTGAATGTGCATTAACGCATAGGTGGGAATGGAGCCAACTGACTGGATTCACACCCTTGCATGCATGTTTTCATTCACTTTTGTGTACATTATAACTAATCACGTATTTTCATGCACTGCAGTAGTCATCAATGCAACGTGCAATGAAAAGATGTGATCCCAGCAGATGGTTGTTGCACTGGGTGCCAAAGGTTATGTGCCTTTAGGCTCCAGTAATGGAAAACTGACTGTGTATGCATTAAAGAAGTACACTGCCTGGCAAAAAAAAAGTCACACACTCTTATATTTAATTGGACCGCCTTTAGCTTTGATTACGGGATGCATTCTCCGTGTCATTGTTTCGATAAGCTTATGCAATGTCAAAAAATGTATTTCCGTCCAGAGTTGTATTAATTTTTCACCAAGATCTTGAAGTGATGATGGGAGAGTCAGACCACTGTATAAAGTCTTCTCCAGCAAGATTCTCAATGGGTTTCAGGTCTGGACTCTGTGGTGGCCAATCCATGTGTGACAATGATGTCTCATGCGTTGTGATCTTGGAATATGTCCAATGTGCCATCAGGGAAGAAAAAATCCACTGATGAAAAAATCTGGTCATTCAGTATATTCAGGTAGACCGCAGACCTCATTTTTCGGGGACATAACGTTGCTGAACCTAAACCTGACCAACTGAAGCAACCCCAGATCATAATACTGCACGAAATACAGGTGGTGATTTTTCTTTTGGCCAGGCAGTGTATATCAATGGCACAGCTATATAAATATTAAGACCTGATAGCTTCAATTTAAGCTTTCTATGTACAGGGACCTCTAAACATTTCTTCAGGTTTCACCCTGGTGGTTTAATAATTAAGGAGAGACTGCAGGGATCAATGATGATGAGACGTGGATATAGGAGGAGGTCATGGAGTTGAGAAGCAGAGGGATCTGGATAGGAGAGGAGGATTCGGGTATCAGTGAAGGTGGAATTGGGATAGGAGAGGTATGGGGCATCAATGACAGTGGCATTAGGAAGGGGCAGGTGGCAATAGGGAACAGTGACAGCAGGCACAAAAAGGAAGTGGCAGTAACCTGTAATGCCAGGGCTTGGAAAGGGAACAGAGGAGAATGTAAACAGCAGGAGAAGAAAATGTAACGGACCAGGAACAGAGGAAGATGTTCTGTGAACTGTGATAGAAGAGAATATGATGTACTGTAAACAGCATAGAATTAGAGTGTTATGTACCAGGAACAGGAGGATGTAAACAGCGGGAAAAGATTGCAATAGGTTTGTCCCATCTGACACGTTTCACCCAATCACAGGCTTAGTCATAGATATCTATGACTAAGCCTGTGATTGGGTGAAACGCATTAGAGGGGCGGACCTTGGGTGAGACACAAGTGATGTGGTACACGCTTCAATAAACTATCCAGGCGGAATCCGGCCAGCTTTTCTTTTGTTTGTATGGTCAGCCTATGCAACTTGTCTGGTTGTCTCTGGCTTCAAAATGTTCAATGTGAATGATGTCTGGCTGGCTATTGTTTCAAAGGAACGGACCTTAGAGAGAACTTACTCTCTCAGGGTCGCTCCTCTACTCAATGGGCAGGGCTTCAATAGTCAGCCTGCTATTGTCTATTGCAGTTTGAAATAGCACATAGGGGGCTAACAAGCCCCCTATGTGATAGCATAATGGAAGTGATAGGTCCTCTTTATGGAGACATCAGGGATCTCTTAGTGTCCTCTATGGACCCCACTGACACAAACTGTTCTTCACCAGCTTCTTCTCTGGCTATAACACGTGTATCCCGGGCTTGGAACGTCTGAAGGTATGTGATCATCGTCTAGGTAAGAAAAATAGGTAACGTCTTTGCTATCACATAGGGGGCTAAGAAGTCCCTCTTCATGGAGACATTAGGGGTCTCAAAGACCCCTGTCACCTAGGGACCCCCAAAGAAGCTGAGATCTGCTTAACCAGCTTCTTCTTTGGCTATAGCAGCCAGATAAATGACAGCTAAAGGCAGAAGTGATATAAACATCACATCCAGCTTCAAGCATCGGAGGAGACATCAGCAGTGGGGGAATGCTGATCTCTCCTCCATTGCTATTGTAAGGAGCCGCTGTGCCAGTCCTGGGCCAGCAGGGGGGACAGCGAAGCTCAGGATAACCTGCAGCGGCAGTGAAGGGGGTGGGGGGCGGCTACAAATTGCCATCATACAAGCGATCAGGCAGTCATAGAGCACACTCACCATAATTGACCTAAGTGCATTGGTACTAGAGAAGAGTCTGAGCTTGGTTGCAAACCCAGTTTGCCCAAAACTGTGACCGCCATCCCCAATCAGAGGCGTCAAATGCGTCGGGGGGGGGGGGGGGGGCGTTTTCAC
>NW_017306269.1:3941560-3971375 GCF_000935625.1 Nanorana parkeri
GGGGGCATTCTTTACCCCTTTGTGGTGTATAGCTGCAAGGTGTGCTATGCGCCTCTCTGCAACTGATTGGGTTAGGAGGATGGGGGGGGTCACAATTTTGAGCGGGCTTGTCCGAACTGGTTCTACGCCATCACTGATTGGTGCTACAATGTCATGTGATCATGCGGTAGCGGGATCGTCCACCCGTCATGTCCCGTCTATAGCAGCCACGGATGCTGACGGCCCCGTCGAATACCGATGACCTGAATAAGTCAACCGGTGCGTTCTTCTACATAGACATTAGACAACCGTTTGTGCGTTCCACCAGGCACCCCGACCTATTGCTCTCAGGAATCAGGAAATCGGTCGGGTGGTATTTTTATCATCGTTTTTCAGTGAAAAGGTCTGCGCCGGGCTGTCCACTCGCCATCGTGCACGAACACATAACAGCAAACGCGCTCGCTGTAAACGCTCGCCGTCTATCGTATGTGATGGAGTCGATGGAGGTTATCCGTCAGGGATCAATAACAGTGATAATACAATAGACATTTCTCTGGTCATAGGGACACACACACAATAGAAATGACCGGCCATGTATGATGAGGGCTCTGCAGCTGGGATCCCCTGACTGCTCGGAGCCCCGCCCACCTCTGCCGAGGCTACCACCAGCCGCAGACCCACACACACACAAAATGGCCACTCACCGGGCTCGTAGTCCGGGATCCGGGCCTGGAAATCGGCTCCCACCCTCATGCCCACATCTGCAAAGGAAAAACAGGAGACGCTATAGCGGGCAGCGCGGACCGACACTCACACTCAGCCCGGGGGAAAAGGGGAGGGGGGTGTTCAGCATTCACTCCGTTCGAGGCTCATTCACACAGTTCGAGGCTACCACCGTGCTCGTCGTCGCTGCCGCTTTCCTCGGAGTAATGCCCGTTGGAGGCGCTGGACGGGCTCTTGGTGCCATTGGAGCGGCTCTTGCCCAGGAATTCGGTGCCTTTGTCCATCATGCCCGGCATGGTTCGCTCCCTCCCCGGGATCGCTGTGAGGACTCGTTAGTATGGAGGCGGCTCGGGGCTGCCAGCAAGCTGGTTACAGAGCCCTGCCATATCACCAAACCTGGCATAGAGCCCTCCCATATCACTGATGCGGGCATGGAGCTCTGCCATATCACAGAGCTGGGCATGGAGCCCTGCCATATGACAGCTGGGCATGGAGCCCTGCCATATCACCAAACTGGGCATGGAGCCCTGCCATATCACCAAACCGGGCATGGAGCCCTGCCATATCACCGAGCTGGTTACAGAGCCCTGCCAAATAACCGAGCCGGGCATAGAACTCTGCCATATCACTGAGCTGGCTACAGAGCCCTGCCATATCATTAGCCGCGCATAGAGCTTTGCCATATCACCGAGCTGGTTACAGAGCCCTGCCATATCACCGAGCCATGCATAGAGCTCTGCCATATCACCAAGCTGGTTACAGAGCCCTGCCATATCACTGAACCGGGCATAGACCCCTGCCATATCACCAAGCCGCGCATAGAGCTTTGCCATATCACCGAGCTGGTTAAAGAGCCCTGCCAAATCATAGAGCCCTGCCATGTCACCAAGCTGGTTACAGAGCCGTGCCATATCACCAAACCAGGCATAGAGCTCTGCCATATCACCGAGCCAGGCATAGAGCCCTGCCATATCACCGAGCCGGGCATAGAGCCCTGCCATATCACAGAGCTGGGCATAGAGCCTTGCCATCTCACCAAGCTGGGCATAGAGCTCTGCCATATCACCGAGCCAGGCATAGAGCCCTGCCATATCACCGAGCCGGGCATAGAGCCCTGCCATATCACAGAGCTGGGCATAGAGCCTTGCCATCTCACCAAGCTGTGCATAGAGCTCTGCCATATCACCGAGCAAGGCTCTATGCCCGGCTCTGCTATATCGCCGAGCATGGAGTCCTGCAATATCACCAAGCTGGTTACAGAGCTCTGCCATATCACCTGGGCATAGAGCTTTGCCATATCATGAAGCCGGTTACAGAGCCCTGCCATATCATGAGCCAGGCATAGAGCTCTGCCATATTACCTGGGCATAGAGCTGTGCCATATCACCTGGGCTGGGCATAGAGACGTGCCATATCACCTAGGCTGGGCATAGAGCCGTGGCATATCTCAAAGCCGGGTTACAGAACCCTCCCGTATCACTGAGCCGGCGATAGAGCTCTGCCATATCACCTGGGCTGGGCATAGAGACGTGCCATATCACCTAGGCTGGGCATAGAGCCGTGGCATATCTCAAAGCCGGGTTACAGAACCCTCCCATATCACTGAGCCGGCGATAGAGCTCTGCCATATCACCAAGCCAGGCATAGAGCCCTGCCAAATCACTGAGATGGGCATAGAGCCCTGCCATATCACCTGGGCTGGGCACAGAGCCGTGCCATATCACCTAGGCTGGGCATAGAGCCGTGGCATATCTCAAAGCCGGGTTACAGAACCCTCCCATATCACTGAGCCGGCGATAGAGCTCTGCCATATCACCAAGCCAGGCATAGAGCCCTGCCATATCACCAAGCTGGGCATAGAGCCCTGCCATATCGCTGAGCTGGGCATAGAGCTCTGCCATATCACTGAACTGGTTACAGAGCCCTGCCATATCAACGACCCAGGCATAGAACCTTGCCTCATCACCAAGCTGGGCATAGGGCCACGCCATATCGCCAAGCTCTATGCCCGGCTCTGCTATATCGCCGGGCATAGAGCCCTGCCATATCACTGAGCTGGTTACAGAGCCCTGCCATATCATCTGGGCTGGGCATAGAGCTCTGCCATATCACCTGGGCTGGGCATAAAACCGTGCTATATCACCTAGGCTGGGCATAGAGGTGTGCTATATCACCTAGGCTGGGCATAGAGCTGTGCCATATCACTTGGGCTGGGCATAGAGCCGTGACATATCTCAAAGCTGGTTACAGAACCCTGCCATATCACCAAGCCAGGCATAGATCCCTGCCATATCACCGAGATGGGCATGAGCCCTGCCATATCACCGAGCTGGCTACAGAGCTCTGCAATATCACTGAGCCGGGCATTAAGCTCTGCCATATCATTGAGCTGGGTATACAGCCCTGCCATATCACCTGGGCTGGGCACAGAGCCCTGCCATATTAGTGAGCTGGACATAGAGCTGTGCCATATTGCCTGGCATAGAGCTCTGCCATATCACCGAGATGGGCATAGAGTCCCGCCTTATCACCAAGCTGGCTACAGAGCTCTGCCATATCACTGAGCCGGGCATAGAGCTCTGCCATATCATTGAGCCGCGTATACAGCTCTGCCATATCACTGAGCTGGGCATAGAGCTCTCCCATATCACTATGCCTTGCACAGCTATGCCAAATCATCAAGCTGAACACACGGCTCTGCCAGATCACCAAGCCAGGTGCATGGCTCTGCCAGATCACCAAGTGAAGCACAGAGCCTAATTACCAAGCTGGGCACACAGCTCTGCCAGATCACCGAGCTGAATACAGCTGTGCAAGATCAGCAAGGCGTGCACACGGCTCTGCTAGATCACCAAGCCAGGCACAGAGACTGATCCCCAAGCTGGGCATACAGCTCTGCCAGATTAACGAGCTGGGCACAGTGCCCTGCCAGCTCACCAAATCAGGCACAAGGCTGTGCCAGATCACTGAGCTGGGCATAGAGCTCTTCCAGACCACTGAGCCAGCCTGATTACATAGCCGTGCATAGAGCTCTGCCAAACCACCAAGCCGGGGCACATGGCTCTGTCAGATCACCGAGCCGAGAATAGAGTCTGATCAGCGAGCTGGGCAGAAATCCTGATTACCAGCTCTGCCAAATCAGGTAGGCATACACATGGCTCTGCCATATCATTGAGCCAGACACAGGGCTCTGCCTGATCACCAAGCCAGACACAGGGCTCTGCCTGATTGCCGAACTGGGCACAGAGCTCTGCCAGGTCACTGAGCCAGCCTCTGCTTTAGATCCTCTCTCATCGCACAACTGTCTTACATCTGGCTGAGACCTAGCATTGCCTGACATGAGCACAGAGCTACCCGTTCCTGTCTGCAGCTGCATCTGCCCAAATATTACTGCCTCTATTAGCCCCTCCTCCCCAACAGATGCCTAGACTGACTTCAGTGTATGCCAAGGACACATTGGGCTCAACTCACTAAACTTTATCGCATGTGACAATATGGTCACGTGACCTCTTCAGTAAAATATCACCTGATATGAAAGCGTCAGTTCATTGATAAAAAATATAAATGTTAGGTAAAGATTGAAAAGGATAAATATTTCATGCCACACAGGGGTGTGGCAGTCAGTATTTGCAGCCTGTTGTGGTAGTGTGCAGGGCCGGATTTCCCACAAGGCCAACCGAGGCCCGGCCTTTGGGCAGCAGGGAGTAGAGGGGCAGCAAATGTGTGGAATACCTATCTCCTGAAGCTCTGGACATGCAGTTCCAGGCACCGGGTGAGTAGTTGTTTTCTACCTTTAGCCCTGCTTTGGGCAAGCAGGGCTAAATGTAAAGCGGGGAAGCCACCACTTGTTCTGTACAAGTGATCTCGCTGATGTCGTAGAGATCACTGGTATGTAGCCTACATACGGGGGGTGCATTGAAGAACCTGGCATTGGGGCAGCAGAGAAAGTAAATGCGGTCCTGGTAGTGTGTAGTGTTCATAATCATTAATCTGATTAATGATATCGGGGAGGGAATAAATAGCCATGTTTCCGTGTTTGCAGACGATACAAAAATAGGGAGGGTACTAGAAACGGATCGTGACAATATAACATTGCAGGAGGACCTGGATAAAATAGGGGAGTGGGCAATAATATGGCAGATGAGGTTTATGTCGATAAATGCAAAGTAATGCACTTTGGAAATAAAAATAAACAATTGGTCTATACCATCATGGGTATGCTGCTGGGGAAGTCAGAAATAGAAAAAGATTTGGGGGTCATTGTAGACCACAAACTGAATGGTAGCCTGCAGTGCCAGGCTGCAGTAAACAAAGCTAGCAGGGTCTTGTCCTGTATTAAGAAGGGGATGTATTGCAGAGACAAGTCTATAATTGGGCCACTATATAGATCGTTGGTTTGGCCACATCTGGAGTACGCCGTCCAGTTTTGGTCGCCGGTACTGAGAAGGGATGTCCTTGAACTGGAGAGAGTCCAGCGGAGGGCAACCAAACTAATTAGGGGAATGGAGGACCAGAGCTATGAGACAAGGCTTCTGAACTTAAACATGTTCACGCTGGAAGTAAGGAGATTAAGGGGGGATATGATTTTCATGTACAAGATGTTCAATGGTGATAGCAACATTGGCAACAAACTCTTTAAGATTAACTCCATTACAAAGACTAGAGTCCACCACCTAAAGTTGGTGGAAAAAAAATTCCAGCACGAGGGGCGAAGGGGGTTCTTCACAGTGAGAGTGGTTAGGGTCTGGAACTCACTGCCACAGGCGGTGATTTCAGCAAAGAGTGTAGATTTGTTCAAGAAACTTTTGGACGATTTCCTGAGGGACCGTAATATTCAGGGATACAAGTATTCCTAAGAATGAGATGATGCGTGGACCTATAGGGGTTGGACTTGATGGACGTATGTCTTTATTCAACCCCAAATACTATGTAACTATGATCCAATGGAAGTATTTGTGAACACAATGGCCTCCTTGCGAGTTCTTATCAAAGTCATAGACTGGTTCTGCTTAATTTCTCACAAATACATCTATATGCTGTCCTCAAACAGGAATGCGACCAACTAAAAAGCATTTTTTTACGCTTTGGCAGGTATTCCCAATGTTATGCGTGCACGCAGCTGCACCCATCTGCCTTTTTTCACTAAAGGTGACCTAAAAAAAGAAACCAGAAATATAAATAAATATCGCATTTCTAAAGCACTGACTCGTTGGTAATTAATACATGTATTCCCCTCCTTGGTGTTTTACCTGTTCTATTGCATCACAACCTGGAATTAAAATTGAGTTTTGGGGGGGTTTGTACCATGTGATGTACACAACATGCCTAACACTTTGTAGGTGCAAAGTAATCTTTATTGTGACACGAACATAATAATAATTAAGACAAAAAAGCAAAAACAAATCTTGAGCATGCATAAGTATTCGCCCCCTTTGTTATGAAACCCCTAAATAAGATGTGGACCAACCAATTAACTTGAGAAGTCCCACACATAGTTGATAATGGTCCACTTGTGTGCAATTCATGTGTCACATGATCTGTCGCATGATGTCAGTAAAAAATACTGTCTAGTAAAAAACATGAAGACCGAGGAGCTCTCCAAAGAGGTCAGATACAAAGTTGTGAAGAAGTACAGATCAGAGTTGGGTTATAAAAAAAAATAAAAATAAAATCCAAATTTGAACATCTCCTAAATCTATTATAACAAAATGGAAAGAATATGGCACCACTACAAAAGAAGAGCGTCCACCAAATCTTACAGACCACAAAAGAAGGGTAAGTTTCTGTCCATAGAAGTACTTTAAGCTTTACACTCTACAGAGTGGGGCTTTATGGAAGAGTGGCCAGAAAAAGCCATGGCTAAAAGAAAAAATAAGAATACACATTTGGAGTTTGCCAAACAGCATCTGTCAAACACCCAAAACACATTGTAGAAGGTTCTCTCTTGAGATGAGCAAGTGATAACTTAGAGTAGTGAATTCCACGTGAGTCTCTTATGTTTGAAATTTAAAGTAACATTAAATTATACCATTTTTTCCCCTCCCCCATTGTTAATGTCTGCACTTACCTTAAATTATGTCTCTTAATCCGATCTTCTTCTTCTTTCCTGATGTTTTCATCTGTCCCTCCAGCGGTGCGGCGGCTCTCCGATCCAGCGCTGACTCCTCTCTGCTTGCAGGCACTTCTGATACCACGGTGTCTGCATGCGGGTGCACGCGTCCATAGACTTACCTTGTGTCTCTGCTGGTCTCCCGGCCGAGAATCCGAACTGCGCATGCGCCCGCCCCAAGGTGCTTCGCGCCTGCCCAAACAGTTTTTCGTTTTCTCGGGCGGGAGCGTGCAGTGAAAACGAGGTAAGTTTAAACCGCTGTTAAAGCAGGTTTTTTTTTTTTAAACTGTTTGCCTTTTTCTACTGCTTGATAGCAGTAGATATAGGCAAAAAAAAACCGGGAGGGTTTAGAACCCCTTTAAGTTGTCAGTCTGACTTCCCACTTCCTGAACTATGTAGACCCCAGGATGGACCATAGCATCTGAATCTGCATCCACCAGCTCACGTGTCACTTTGGGGGACAGTCTACCCTATATTGCACAAGAGAGCAGGCTCTGTAGACCATGTTGTGTTTTTGGGATGACTTGCAACAACAGATGCAACCTACCCGACATCTCCAATATTCCTGCACATGTTTATAGGGAATGCTGGGACTTTTAATGCCGAACATATCAAAGAAGGTTGAGTTGGCTAAAGACTTGTTACTTTGATCATCAAGAATTGTGTAAAGCTTAATGAATTTTTCTTTTTAACCTGCGGATTAGACTCTTACTAGACACTTTTTGGAGCAGGAACGGCCACCTATGACTCCTTTGCAGACCTCTGTACATTGTGAACACTGTACATCTCTGATGTAGTTGTAGCAGTGTGTTCTTCCTCCCCGCCATGCTCAATAGTGCTGTGAGTGTGTTGTAAAGGTCATGGGGCTGGCCCAGGATGTAAAGTTGTGTTGTGATCTGAGCTGTCACATTCTGTACATTTTAAACTGACCTTTTTGGTCTGTTTTTGACAAGATGTACACACGTCAATAAAGATGCATTTGGACATTTGACCTCGGTGTACTAGTGACATAATATTTTTAGCTTTGATTCAGCGGTGCCAGCCACGGTTACTTCCCATCCATAAAGGGCATACCAGTAAGGAGTGCGGTGCGATCTTCAAAGAATCTGGAGGAGTGACATTAGTTTTGTGTGCTGCTGCTGGAGGTTTGTGACGGTTAAGTCCTGTGGGAGCAGCACATGAGAGTGTAAAGTCAAAACTAGGATGATTTCTTGTTTTAGCTTGCTGGAGCACAAACATCACAAAAACAGAGAAAGAGGGAAATAGAACATTATGCTGTCTTTTAAATCTGAAGCCATGTGTGATCCACTGCTCTTGTAAGTTATAAGGTAACTTTTGTACAATGGGTTTTACACCTCTGGCTGTGCCAAGGAATGCAAGTCATTGCAACTGTACCATTCACCCAGGCTTGACAAAGAGGCTGCACCTCGAAACGCGTAGCCAGTTGGTGAGATCTCACATATTCACATTACTCCCCACTTCCACCCTGTTGTGACTCCTTGCCACTAGAGTTGCCCATTTGTAGTATAGAACGACCAATCTCTGCTCAGAGCCGTTCGGCATCAACACTCTTTTTTTCTCTGCCGTCACGGCTCAGCCTGGCCAGCTGAGTCCGGGCAGCCAGCGGACATCGCTCTTACTGTTACTTAGTTTTTCACGCCACAAGCTTATCAAAATACCACTCCCCCCAGTTCAGCCACCTGACATATGGACGTCAGACCAGCTCTTTTGATGTTTCCAGACCCAGATCGTTGACATCTAAACGTGAGTTATAATTACCCTCACAGTAGTAGCGCTCCCTTTATTTGTGTATTTTTGTTATTTTAGCCACAGGGTTCCTCTCCCTGTTTTAAGGAGCTTGCACACTGTTGACCACATAGTTACATAGTTACATAGTATTTGAGGTTGAATAAAGACATTAGTCCATCAAGTCCAACCTATTAGGATCTCATTCTAGGAGTACCCATACCCCTGTATATTACGGTCCCTTAAGAAATCGTCCAAAAGTTTCTTGAACAATTCCACATTATTTGCTGAAATCACCGCCTGTGGCAGTGAGTTCCAGACCCTAACTGATCTTACTGTGAAGAACCCCCTTCGCCCCTTGTGCTGGAATTTTTTTATGTTCATTTCCATAGTGTTCCCAGCCAGCAGTAGTGCGCCTATCCATTTTTGTTAATTTGTTTCCTTGCAAGTCCCTGTTGGATTTAGCTACCTGAAGCTCCATTAGCAAGTCATTTATATTCCCTAACTTTCTGATGGGCTTTGTTAGGTATTTTGGGGAAGCTATTAAGTCTTTCGAATAGTGCACTTTCTATTGTTTTTGCTCAGCCATTTGATCAGAAGGTCACTATATGTAAGGTCTAAGCCTCTGACAGCATTGTGGAATGAGGATTGCCAGGACCTGTAGCTTTCAGGGCGATCATTAAATTTTTAAGTTCTTTGGTGACTAACTTGTGTCATTCAAAGAACATTGCAAAGTCTATTATAGCTTGATTAGCTGGATGTATATTGATTGGTGGAAAGGTTGTGTGTAATTATACCTTTTAAAAGTCTGTTTGAAGCCAGCCTCTGACGTACCATTCTGGTGTGATGGCTGGTTCTGGAGGAACATTTGTAGCCTCTGATACCTTGTCTGTAATGCATTTGCCATAAGAGATGTCACTTCGCTTCTAGCTCTCTTGTTTGCAGGCATGAAGCTTGTGGCTGACTTGCGGTGGTGCCGTGTAAAATTTCTGATTTTGTCTCTGGGATGTTGTCTTTGTTGCTACCTGGCTTTGATTTTTGATAGACGTAATCTGAAGGATCTTGGGTTTCAGCTTCGGGGACCAAGTACATTCCTTCATCTGCTGAGTTCAATATTAGGATATATGGCTAATTCTAAGGCCTCTGCTTTGGCTACAGTGGCTGCTGCTTCCCTCTCTATAGCAAGTCTCTCTAGGTCTGCTTCTAGAAAGGCTTTCTGCTGTTCCATAGATGCCTCGCACTGCACCTTCTCAGTCTCAAACCCACGCTTTCTTAGCTTCTAACCACGCCTCTTGCTGTATCTTCTCAATCTTTAACCGTGCCTCTTGTTACATCGTCTTAGCCTCTAACCACGCTTTTTGCTGCACGCTCTCAGCTGCTAACCGCGTTTTCTTTTTTCATGCATTTCTTGCTCATCAACGGCCGCTCTGGCTTTTGCGTATTCAGCTTTTGCATGTGCGATGGTGAGTGTGTTACTTGCTTATAAAGATCTAGAGGAGCCAAATACTTGGGACATTGTTTTGAGTGAAGATGTCTGACTATGTGACATGTTGCTTTTTGAGGTGCTTATCTGTGTAGATACAACTGTATTGTCATATGCAGGTGGCTGCACTGACATGTAGCAGGCATCTGTGTAGTCACTTTCCTGTATCCCACTTGCTGAGTAGCCACTGTTGTACTGTCCTGTCCCTGCTATACGTTGCCATGTGGTCTGTGTATAGCTCAACATGCAGTGAAAACGTGAAGCTTTATTTACAAAACTAGAAACTAGTGAGAAACTGGTGAGAAAAGAACATGGAAACACACAATCAGCATATGAAACATGTAAATATGGTGTCAGCTCACAAATACAAAGAGAAGCAAGCTATTCATGCCCTGCCTAATAGGGAAATGGGCTCTTTCCTCCAGACACATGTTGCGGATGGAAGTGGGTTCTCTTCTCCTCAGATCTCCTCCTAAAATGGAGGACGAACTCCCAAAATGCACTTGTTTCCTTCTCTTTGGGCAGAGGAATGCTGGGAGGTTTTTTTTATTAAAGGAAAACGGTCTAAGCTGTTGTAAATAGAAATGTTTTCTCTTCAGTTCCATCTTGTGGCTGATATTGATATGACAGGTAGGTAAGCTTATAATTTCTCCATGCCAAAGGCAGACCAAGCACCATCCCCATTGTGAGGCATGGTGGTGGCAGGATCATGCTGCGTGGATGCTTTTCAATGGAAGGACTGGAAAACTGGTCAGGATTGAATGAAAAATGTTTGGCACTAAATACAGGGAAGTTCTTGAAGAAAACCTATTTCAATCTGCCAGAGATTTGAGCCTCGGATGGTGGTTCACCTTCCAGCAGGGAAAGGAGACTTCAACATACTGCTAAAGCTATGCTAGAGTGATTTAAAAGGGAAATATTTAAATGTCTTGAAATGACCTAGTTAAAGCCCAGACTTTAGTCCAATTAAGAATCTGTGGCATGACTTGAAGACTAATGGACACCAACCCAACCCATCTAACTTGAAGGACCTGGAGCAGTTTTGATATGAAGAATGGGCATCCCAGTGGCTCGATGTGTTAAGCTGATCGAGACATGCAGCTGTAATTGCAGCAAACGGTGGCTATACAAAGTATTGACTTTTGGGAAATTGAATACTTATGCATATTAAAAAGTTATGTTTTTTTTTCTGATTGGAATCCTCCACTTTTGATAGGCAGAATGTCTTTGTGCCAACTCGGCAATTATAGTGGCAGCAGCACAAAACAGGGGAGCAAGGGTTACATGGAACTTGGAGGTGCTCACAGGAAAAATCCCATGGGGTCGGAGCACTGTAAGTTTTTGTAAACTGTAAATAAACACCAAACTTCAGGGCTCTTCAGGGACGCAGAACGTTGATGAGAACTAAAGCAATAGGACATAAAGCAAATTGCCTTGCTCATGCAATGGGACTGTGTTTGGGCACATTTGGTAAAATATGGGCGTTTTTCCCTTGTTCGGGAGCTACAGGTGCTGCGTACAGGCACCTATAGAAATCAACGGCTGTATGCGGCTATATTCCGTAAAAAGTCACACATACATGTGTTTACCAGAGTATACCCGTGTGCAGCCATTGATTTCTATGGGTGGCTCTATGCAGCACCTGCGGCTTCCAGGTGGGGAAAATATGCTTCAATTTTACATTGCACAGCCCTAGGCGCCCGTGTGCATGAGCCCCAACAATCAGCACAGAGATATATAACTACAGAAATATAAAAATCTTGAGGAAGATAGATGTAAGCCCGGAAATGTAAGCCCGGTTCACAATTGGACACATAGGCAGACATAGTGGTACAGTTAATTCCTGTTCACACTTGTGTGGTTTCCTGTGGTTCTGTACAAACTGTAAATATTACTCTGCGTTACACCCTCCGTAGACTAAACAAGCATTAAATCACAAATATAGGGGGGTACCCGAATGGCATTTTTTAAAAAGCTGGGGTTACATTTTAAAAATAAATTAAAATAAAATGAACCCAAAACCATTATAGGAAGCTGTGAGGACAAAAGTATAGGAGCTGCCATTGCTAAGTTGCTTTTAAAGGTACAAGTTTCAGAAATAGCTATTATCCTGACCTTTACTTCACTACTAGTGACCCACTGGCCTGCAACATGCATGAGAGTAGGGTTGCCACCTGTCCAGGATTGACCTGGTTTTGAATGCTGCGTCCGGGTTTCATGGCAGCAGAGTCCCAGACACAAGATGTCAGGCAGACAGGAGTAACGAAAATTAAGACAGGGGCTACTGGCCCCCCACTGAAAATAGTCTGGGCTGTGATATTTAGATACGAATGGGCGGCGCTATTTACATATGAAGAAGCCACAACTCATTTGCCGAAAAAAATGTCCGCGGGTCAATAGAGTGTTCGGGTCTCGCTTGAAGAAAAGGTGGCAACCCTACATGGGAGTATAATGATAATGAAGTCTGATGAGCCCCAAACTGTGTGGAGGCAATGGAGACAACGTACTGAACACAGTGTCACCCTCAGGGTCGGATTTACCATTAGGCAGAGTAGGTGCCCTCCATAGAGGGGCACTGCGCAGGTACCTACTCTGCCTAATTCCCGGTGTTATGTCAAGATACAACACCAGCAATAGCATTCTGCACAAAATGTACCCTCATGCTTCAAGACCAGCGGCACCTACAGGAACAGCCGGCTTCCACAAACGCAGTGGAAGAACCCGGGTACTGCATAAGGCTGTTCTGTAAAAAGCCTGTCTGAGGCTGACAGGCGTTTAGGGCAGCCTTACACAACAGCGAGGTCCTTCTCTGCATATGTGAAAGCCAGCTCAGGCTGAGCAGATTTCCATTCGTGCCCAAAATGGAAATCCGGCCCTGGCCACCCTTATTTCTCCAAAATTCCCCAGATTTAAATATCATGTCTGTGTGAGGCATTCATGGGAAGTAATATATTTAACACATGAAAACAGACAGCTTAAAGCTGAACTCCAAGATAAGCAAATATTGTCTCATGTGTATTCTTACTTGAATCGTGGTGTGCTTTGTGTATTTCTTCCAGATCTGAGCAGTAATTTAGTGTGAAACTTTGCTTCTGTGCAAGAGCTTCATGTAATAAATACCAGTCACTGCTACTGTTTCTCCAATTGTAAATTCCAAAACTAGCGGGGAGGGAACTGGCAGGGCTGTGGATTAATGTAAGTAATTCTCTCAATTACATACCTCCCATCTGTACCTCATTTGGAACCAAATCCCTCCGTCTCTCTTTCATCCTCAGTTGTCCCTCTTTTATGGTCTGGTGAACTAAAATCTATGAAAATGTTCTATTTAACTTCCAAATGTGTTATTCTGCACTAAACCCTTTATCTCATCTCTTAATGATCTTTGCTTTTTTCGAAAAGCCAGTATAAAGGAAAAATAATGGTGGTAAACAAGATTCTGGGTTTAATCAATCATATGGCATATAAATTCTTAATGGTCCACATAACTGGGAGCGTGGCAGGGGTGTATCCATTGCCTAATACATTGTGTTGGAAGGAGTCCCTCTTTCTCATCTCAGAACGTTGGGAGGTATGCTATCACTTCCCCTCGAGTAAACAATCATTATAGGAGTATACTGTATGTAGAGGGCGGGTCACCCACATGTAATTTTTTACAGCTGTTCAGCTTTACTGACAAAGTCCCTTTCTGTGAAGGAAATTCATTTCCTATCCAAGGGGCTCTCGGACACATGTTTTACTTATTTAAAATGAAAATGAGGACCTTTGTGCTGCCGGTAGCCCCCTCAGGAGAGTCTATAAAGTACACAAGTACTACAGACACTGCCAGGACTGTTTATCTACTCCACACTGTCAAGCATTAGAGTGTGGCATCAGCTTCTATTTTGCTGCCCCTTGTACATGGACTTGGTTATATTTAGGGATTTCAACAGCTCAGTTTAAGACTGCTATCAATTGCAGCTTCCAGAAGAAATGGGCAATTATGTGCACACGATGACTCATGATCATCATGGGTCAGAAGACTTTTGCATATTTGTTGACAGTGGATAAAAAGTAAAAACATACACAAGATGTATATTTGTAGACTTGTCTTTAGGCTATTGCTGTAACAGTCAGATTCTGTTAAAAAAGGAGGATGTATTACCCTAAAGCGACCATAACTGAAATTGCAAGGTTATGCCCACCACCCTCGAAGTCCCATAAAGCCTCAGCCCCTTGCCACCAACTACTGACAGCCCTTTAGGGGATCTTAACACCAGGCAGTGGCGTAACCAGAGTTATGGGCGCCCGGGGCAGAACATTTCCCCCCCCCCCCCATATTATATAAAATGTGAGTAGCTGTCACATTATTAGGTATCCGATCCACCAGCTTCATTGCTGTGATGGGAGCACAGAATGGTGGTGACACCTGTGCACAAATATGTGGTAGCCCAGAGTTAAAGTAGTATTAACCTACCAAACTTTTTTCCATTAATGAATGCAGATCAAATATAGATTGCCCAGAAAAGTATAGCCGTAAATTTTTGCCCAAACACTTAGCCATCATGTTTCCAAACAGCTCCAACTCTCTCAGCTTGACTTCCCTAAACTTCCTGTCCAGTACAAGATCGGGGGACAGAGCATAGTCTCCAGCAGCTGTCCATCTACTAGCTTGGAGGAGTGGGGAGCTGGGAGGAGAGGAGACCTTGCCCACTGCTCCTGTCTGTGGAGACACACACAGCTTACTAGCACACTCAAGGGTGGCCCCATAGGACCCGGCAAGAGAAGGAGCCACCCTAAAACAGGATATCAGGGCCAGTGCGTAGAGGACCAGCTGATTCTGCAGGAAGCTAAAGCTTAAACTTCGCTTAGCAGAGTTCACTCTAAGTGGTTTCATCAGCATTTGAAATGGCTTAGAAAACGTTTTGACATTTAATGTCACTTTAAAGCCCACCCGCCATGCCGCCATACATAAAGTGGGTAAAAAAAAGATTTGGAGAACCGACCAATGACATCACCCTGCCACACTACAGAATGCTGGGAAAGCCGAGGATCAAAAATCTCATGAGAATGTACTCTGGAGTGTTGCTTTGAGAATTTGAGATGCTCAGCTTTACCAGCCACTAGAGAATCCAGGCGGCTGTTTTTATTCTTTTATACCTTGAAATATGAAAGTGTGGTTTTGAAAGAAATGTCAAATGCAAGAAGAGAAGAGCAGGAGCTACTTGGGGTAAATAAAGGTTTAACAGGAAGAATCTTCATGCAAGTGTATCGAAAGCCAAAACTTTTTTTAACCCCTTTCAGGATTTTTGCTAACTGTATCCCGTTGGGGAAAGGTTTAGGTAAAGTTTCTGTATAAGCAAAACTTTTCATTTTACTTCTAGACAGAGTAGGGAATGGTTTTTGTTTTGGGCTGTCTGCTTCCTGTTGGGAAGATTTCCTTTCCTGTCCTGTAGGCAGGATGTAAGAGGAAATCTCACCAAAGTGATGAAAATCCCCTCTTAGAGCCCTTTCACACGGGCTTTCCGATTAGGTCTGGCTGTCAGTTTTTCAGGTGGACCTGATTGGAGATACAATGTAAGTCTAGGGGCGGCCGGATCTAAACAGATGGGTGACTGTTTACATTCGGTTACCCCCAGAATCGGCCAGGTCAGGAATAACAAATGGATCAGAGTTCTGTTTCATGGGACCTGATCATGTCAGATCGGGGGTAATTTGATATAAACGTACACAAGTCTGTTACATCCGATTCCCCATAGACTAACATGGGTCCAGTAGTTTCAGTTTTTTCCTCCATTGCAAGATGAAGTAAAAAACTGGATGGACACTGATGTCACAATGGCGACATCCATTCTGATCAGCAGGGGATCTAAGCACAGAACCCCTCCTGATTGGACCATGTAAAAGGGGCCTTAGACCTTCAACTCCTGTTCTGGTGGCAACTCCAAATGTTGGAGATTTCCTCATTTTCCTTGCCGGAAACAATGGTCACCAGAACAAATACAAAGGAGGGAATTTATCAAAACTGGAGCAGACAGAATCTGGAGCAGCTGTGCATGGCAACCACTCAGCTTCTCCCTTCAGTTTGTTCAGTTACGCTTTGAAAATGAAAGAGAGAAGCAGATTGGTTGCCATGCACAGCTGCTCCAGATTTTGCCTGGTCCAGTTTTAATAAATCCCCTTCTCAGTGAATAAAAACGTAACATGGGTTTTAACTTTTCACCTCTTTATACAAAACAAAAAGTTTTGGCTTTAGATACACTTTAATATTTTTTTTCTCTCTTCCGATTTGCTGGTAAGATCAGAGGACAATTCTGCGATTGGCAGTGACAAGTGCTACAAAAGTGTAACAATTTACAATACTACATTGAACAATCAGTACTCATGGCTTGCAGACTAGGACTTCCTCTGTCAGTTTGAGGGTCATCCCCAGCAGCAGCATGCAAAGGAATGTGGACAGCAAAAGGAACCTGCATAGATGTACTGTCCAATCCACATGGCAACACATGCTGCAGTGCAGGGTGAGCATGCGCTGCAGTGTGCTGCAATGCATTATGATAACGCATTGCTTGCTTTTTCTTTACTGCAGCACATTGCCACACATTGCAGCACTTTGTAAGACATTACACTGCGATAAAATGATAACTGCAATATTCACAACACACGCCAACGCAGCATGCAGGTGTGAACAGACCCTATACAAAACAGGGCTTTTTGCCTTGACTTTGCATTGGGCAATGCCCAATGCAACCCAACAGGGCTGGTGTAAGCCCACCATAAATGTTCCAGCACATATGCACAGTATAGCAGGCATGTTTTGCAAGTTTAAAAGTTGATACATTTGTTATTTTTTTGCTACTTTTTTACTTTATATAAAATTTGTATTGTATACAAATTAAACAATTTTCTAACCATGTTTCATGTTAGGCTGGGTTCACACCTAGGCATATCGAATATGCACGTTTGTCGCATGTTTCGCGGTTAAAAAAACGCGTGGCAAACGCATAGTGTATTTAGGTAATGGACACAGTCCTGCCACAACCCCAGTTATGGGGACCATTAAGAATTTATATGCCAAAAATGATTGGTTAAACCCAGAGTTTTCACCATTAATTTTCCTTTATATATTTTTTTAAAACCGTAAACAATGAAGATGAAGGTTTTAATGCAGAATTACACTTTTAGTAGTTAAATAGCACCTTTTCATAGATATCTGTACATCAGACCAAAAAGAGGGACAACTGAGAAGGGAAGAGGGACAGACCGATTTAGTTTCAAATGATGGACAGTTGGGAGGTATGCCACCCTGTTTCTGTTACATAACTTCTATGTACTATGATTCATGTTACACTCTAAATATTGGTGTAACATGAAATATAGTCAGAAAGGTAAACCTGGACTAAAGTATGTCTAAATCAAGTACAGGTAGCAGGTAGCAGGTAGGGCTGCAACAACTAATCGACATAATCGATTATAATCGATTATTGAAAAAGTTGTCAACTTTTTCAATAATCGATTAATCGGCTTCAGAGTTGTCATCATAGTCACTCCTAGTAATCAGTGCTGTGGACAAAGATTGCAAAGGAAAAGGCACCGGTGCATGAAATTAACTTCTAACCTTCATTTTCCAGCTACATTGTCCTCTGTACTCAGGAGCTCAGCAGGCTCTTTTAGCATCTCGGGGCCTAATGGCAAATTGCAAGCCCTTCCACCATCACACCAAGCAAGTGCTGAATAAGTTGGTCTAAGTTGGTAGTAAGTTAAAAGAAAAAAACAACCAAACAAGAGTTGTGTTAGCAATAATCATGACCATCACAATATTTGATATCATGGAGTAATTGTTAGCACACAATTACCCTATAACCCCTTATAATTCAAGGAACGGCGGTTTTTTTTTTTTGCAGAACTACAAAAATCTTCAAACATCTTGTCAGTTTTCAGCTGAGGGTTCATTCTGGAATTTTTACAGCCTGAGAAAGAACGCGTTACATTGCTACTTTCAGTGCTGGCTGGGATGACAAGAAGCTGTGAGGGCAATAAAGGGGATCTGTGACTAGTAATGAGGTTTGAGTTTGTAGTGATGCAGGGTTTCCCGCAAACTTTTGGCTCCTAACAGTTGGCCTGAGCAGCGAACTTATATGCACCAAAATTGAACCGCCATATTGTATTGCATGACTTGTGAACTGTGGTTATGCGGCAAGCAGGTTCTGTATTCACAAACCAAAGTGGTGGTCGGACTGCACTTTTTAGAGGCAGGGGTGTGCTATACAGCCACATCCTGCCTCAGTGATGTAGTGCCTTTCCTCGTCTATAATCTAGGGCACCCAGGTTCGGGCTGCCACCACATCACCCCTACTCTCCTTATCGCTCTAGCACACTTGGCAGTAAGCAATTGTTTTTCTTTGTCGTTCACTCCATTTATGTTATTTGTGCTATCTTCCTCAACCTCTGGCAAAAGCAATTCCTGTGCATCATCTTGCAGCAAGTTTTTGAAGGTGCAGTAAAATAATTCAGCTAACTTCTCAAAGCCAGTTTGCGGGGCAGCAGCAAGATTAGCTGTAAAAGAGGAGGAAGAAAAGGATGCCTTTGCAGCTGCTGAAGACACTGCACTGCTCTGCACCTGGGAGAAGGAGGATGATAACAGCGTGGTTATCCACTCCACCTCCCCCAGGATGCATCCAGTGAATCATCAGAACTACGCATACCCTCCTAAGCGATCAAGTACCTATGCAATACCCCAGTCAAAATGCTGTCGTGCTGTTTTGTAGCTGGTATGTCTAGGGGACAACAACTAAACTGTGGCAGAGATTCTTTCAGCTGTTCAGGTGCAGCCCAGAGGTAGCTGACCCCCTTGTCATCTTGTGCCAGGACAGCTCATGTGTGACAACAGCACTAACCTGCTGTCCGTACTTCAGCAGGGAAAGTTCACAGATGTGCCTTGCCTGGCATGCAATCTCAACGTGGTGGTACAGCAGTTCCTAGTAAAAATCCAGCAGAGAGAGAGTGGAGTCCCTCATACTAGGCATAGCAGGTATGCAGACTCAGGAACTCAGCACAGACCAATAGTGCCCCCCAGAGATATGTGGTTTCCTCTCAAGTGCCAAATATCAGTTTTGGATGAACAGACACTTTGACAGTTTTCTAATATTATTGGAAAGTCTTCCTCATACTGTATTGATTATATCTGAGAATGCATCCACTGATAGATGTGTAGTCCCAACTTCTCAAAGTAACATAAACATTTTTTCTTTATACCACTAGAGGGAGATATTGTATCATTTACAGATTGCAATCTTTCCGTTTTGCGATCCTGTACAACACCAGCGTTGTTCCAGAAGAGGGCAGCACCATCCCAGTTTAGGAAAACATTCTCATGCAGCAGTGATACGATAGCCCCTGCTGAGATGTCTTTTTAGCTGTCAGATAGGTACATGTCCTTGATTCCCATGGTCCTGAAATCGGATAATTCTGCCTACTCTCCCCACCAGACAATTTCTGCCTGAATTTTGTTTGGTGAAATAATGGAATTCACTTTTACTTTGTGCAAAGGGCTAGGAGTGCATTGCAATCACCCCAGCTGTATTATTTGCAAAAAATTACAAATTTGAGCGCTCCAGAATTTGACCCTGCATTTACCAATTAAATACATAACTTTAAATCCTGGCAAAAAAAGAAATCACATTGACTTACACAGTATCCCATGTGTTTTTGCATAATTGATCAGTAAAGTATAACAGTTTATGAAATCTAGAAAATAAAATATGAAATGTGGCTTCAAGGAGCTGCACCGGAGAAAGTAACACCTTTTCAGTTATTCAGAAGGTTTAAATGTCCACTGTAGTGAAGAAAATTTGATTTCGGTAACTGCATAGAGTTAATACCTGTATATAGGAATTTCTTCTTTCATTTCACATGCCTTTATTTATACTTTTCTCCACATTTATATCCAGACCAAGCTGCAAAGAAAAAGTGACAATTACAGGGCTTTGGCCAAACTTATAACACTACCAGAGGTGTTAACAATGGTTAACTTTTATTCATAAGGTTTTTTTCCCAAAAGAAAAAAACCGGTTGCTATAACTGCTTAAATAATGAGTTGGACTTTAATTTGTCCATTTAAAACTACATTTCATTCTGTCCACATAGTGACAACACTGCTATGTGATTTCACTTCAGAATAAACAGCCAGTAACCCTGTTAAATTAATCTTAATGGATCTCCTGGCAGATTCAATAGGCAATAAAACTATGCTGCGGGGTGGTGGGGGGTGGTGAGCACACACACTCAGAAAAACAAAAACTACAGTGTTGACGCTAGTGACAGGCTGCAACATACTGTCAAGGTTTCTTACCCTTTGTCCTCCAGTTGGCTGCAGCATGCCTTGTGTACAGTGTGTCTGACACTGTTTGTACCTCTTTGGCATCTTGTTATGACCACACCTGTAAACATCATCATCCTGCAACTCTTGGCAAATTCCTGTCTCAGAGTAATGATGCAACACCAGTTCACTATTTAACCATCAGCTGTTCCATTTAGTATCCGTCCTTGCATGTCTTCAGATGTACCAAGTGCTTGGCTGTTGTTCCAGTTCTCCGTGTACAACCCTGGCTCTGGATGACTGCCCTGGTTCAGCTGACTACACTCTTTGGCATCTGACCTCTGGCTTGGCATCAACAACGTCCTGGACTTTCTCCATTGTTTTTTGCGATTTTTGTTTGTTGTTATTTTTAATAAACTCGTTTTATTTTTAACCTGCACTGTAGTTTCTGTCTGGTTTCTTGGTTCCGTAACACATGTACAGTATGTGATATATTGTGCCCATGTATCCTCTTCAGGGACCTAAGATTAATCAAGCTGTTACCGCCCTTATAGTCACAATTGATTCATTTGTAGTTTGTGATCATGTCTCCATCCTTTAAGCCCTTCCTTCCAAGGGTGAATAAGTTTAGATTACTTAATCGTTCCTCTTAATAGCTGAGGCCCTCTAGCCTCCTTATTAAGTTTGTTGACCTTCACTGGACCCTTTCCAAATCTAGGACATCCCTTCCCTTAATTGGGGACCAAAACTAAACCTTAGACTCAAGATAAGGCCGGACTAAAGTTTTAATAAGACATTCGGTGCAAAGTGACAGAAAAAAGTGTTCCTTTAAGGCCCATCTCACATTGGGCCCCAGTTACCCTTACACTAACCATTCCTAAAAGATAACCCCTTGTTTGTATACTCACTTTTTCTGTGTTGGAATCCTATGCACCAAAAAGTCTCTTTCCTGCACCTAATGATATCAGCTCTGAAGTCCCAGTACCAGAACCTCCTACTTGGTGGAATTGTGTGATTCCTTTTCCTGACTTTCTTAGGGTGTAGCTTTTTGGTTTTTACCCCACTATACAGCTAAGTAGCTGCCAGGGAGCTAAAGTTAAGAAACAAATTATAAGGCATTAGTATAGTCAGTAAATAGGGTCAAGGCAAGCAGTATTCAAGCAGAATCAAATGACAACTACAGTTCGGGGCAGTCGGCGTTCAGGCAGAAGGTCAAGATGGGCATCAGACAGCTGAACAACAGGAGTCAAAGGACAGGCGGATGCAGATTATCATTCAAGGATCTCAATAAAAGTATTGATGCTCACAAGGACCAGCAGGGACCTTTTGGTCAGGTTCTACTATAGTCCACTTGCTGATGTCACAGGCACGCTGATCTAATCCTACCTGCAGGACAAGTCAGCAGAGGATGGCAGCATGTGCCTAAAATCAGTGCGCACTGACTGAAGAGAAGGATGTTGGCTTTAGAGCTGGCTTCATAGACAGAGAAGCATTGGCACCCCATTGAAGCAAAGTGGATCAGCTGGTTCCAGACAGTCGGGTTCTTGCAGTCTGTAATGCATATGAGATAAGCAAAATCTCCCACTGCCAGCATTTTAGTAGTAGCACTAATGGTTGTTGTTTTGTAAACCATAATAACGGTATAATATAACTTTGTATTTTCGGCCAATGATAGCTAACAAACTGGAGACAGCTATATACAAGCTGAATACATTTCTCAACCTTCAAAAGGGTCAGGGTGTGCTTAAAAATGTTCTCTGAAGTCGTGAAATTATTATATGCTTGTCTGTAAATGTAAAACACTGACGCAGATAATGGCTTGCCACTATTTATAGCATGCTGCCTCAATATGTTTGCTCCATTTTTGTACAAAGGCCAGATGCTGCTCGTGTCACCTCACTCACCTCTAGCTCCTGAGATCCAGGAAATATCACCCAGACTTACACAGCGATGCTCCATCCCTGTCATCGTCTCAGGGACAAGCAACAGGTGGGATGACATCAGCCAAAGCCTTGTTTAGTGCACAGCTTGTTACAGAAAGTCGTGTAGCCTTATCTGAGGTCTGCTTTATATTTATAGATGTGTACAATCATTTGTGATACATAACGTGTTTTCTTAATGAACATTCTCTTATTCTTCAAGTTGATCTAAACCTTAACTGGATGACATTTAGTTTGCTAAAGCAACAATTCTAGAGTTTTTGTTTTTATAAATGACTAATGTCACCTTCTATTCATCCTTTTTTCATCTCAGTGATGCTGATCTCCTCCAGTCTCTTTTAATCACTTCCTGTCTACATGCACGCACCTCAGTATCATTTGCACATCATTGCTCATGACTGGCTTCCTGATAGTGAATACAGTGTGTACAACGAATATGACACGCATTAATGTTTGCACGTCACCTCCATCAGAGTCCATAACGTTGTGTAGCTCTGTATTAAAACCATCTTTTCACTCGCATTCCTCTTCTTATCATTATTATTTATTAATTGATTGAATTTATTATTCACCTATTTCATTTTCTTTTTTTTTTGCACTGATTACATTTTAGAAGAATATAACAATTCACCTTGATATGTTATCTTTTATTTATCTCTCCATCTTTCTTACCCCTTCTTTGTTTATATCTTTCATCCTTTACTCTTTCTTTTGTTTTCCATTTCCTAAACTCTACCTTTAATTCCTGATTTTCTCATTTCTTTTTTTTTATCTAGTTCAGTTTATCTCCCTTTAACTAATTTTCTTCAGCACCCAACATGTTTTGACGTTTTTTCATGACTTCATGGGAAGGGGGAGGGAGTACTTAGTACAGTAAACTCCCTCTTACTATACCATACCATAAACTCTGTATTGACTTCATATTAATATTGAAATGCAGTAATCAAAAGCAAATTAAGACAAATAGACCCACTTAAGACAAATAGGCACACGATCCAGGATAATACATGTAGCAGATCAGTAAAACGGCGAGTATGCAGGGGATTTTTTTCTGGTTAGATGAGAGTTCTGATTAGTTGAATAACGGATAACAGAGTTTCCTGTACATTGTGTACAAATAGTGACAGTGCTCATGGTGCTATTACAAAAACAAAATGTCCCAATGGCCACATGGACACTGGCCTTATATTGGCTCTCCTTGGTGCTTACATATAATGTTATGACGCTTGTTCTCCGTGTGTGCTTCGTTTGATGATGTCATGTTGCACATAAGGGCATTGCATCATTATGTACACGTCATCACTTAGATCGATGTTACTCACTTCCTACAACAGACTTCCCTTACCATATATACACTAAATATGCACCCATATTCTGAGTGATTTATTCCTCTATTACTTTGCCTGCTCATTTATGACCAGTGGCCTTTTCTTTATTATTAACTTGCTAACTGGACATACTTGGGCAATGTATGTCAGCACAGCAGCTGGTAGTCTCTCCCAGGGGGTGCATGTAACTGGGTGACAATGCAGGAGCGCAATTTGTAGACAGTTGTCACACACTTCAACAACTTCCTGTCTACAGGCACTATCTCCAGTATCATCCGCACATCATTGCTCTGGACTGGCTTCCTGATAGTGACAACGGTGGACCATACTTTGGCAATGTATGGCAGCACAGCAGCTAGTAGTCTTCACAGGAGTGCAATTAGGGGACAGCTGTCATCTTGTTAAAGGAAGTGCTTAAACAAGGTCCATCATGGCAGGATTACTGGCAAAAGCTGACTGTATAAAATGACTGAAAACAACTATTGAAATTACATATTGTTTTGGTGATTAGGTTTAGATCTACTTTCAAGCTGTGTCTGGGCCTTATACAGTCTTATGACCAGGTAAAGGGTTCCAGGTGACCAGGTTAAGGGTTGGTTTGCACGGCCCTGCCCCCTGTCCTTATAAAAAGAAGACTTTTATTTTTGGATTTGTGGTAGCGGTGATGACATGTAAATAAAGTCTATTTTTAGAGGACAGCGCCACTGAACAATCGATAGTCTTAATGATGTTTGCACATAGCACCTTTTTATGGGTGAAATAGACGGCCAGCGAATGATAGATTGGCATTGTAGAGTTTGAACTGTGACTCTACACCGTATTGTATGACATGCAAGTTGTTACCCAGATCAGCTTTGTTTGAATAAGAAGTAGAATTTCTGTCATCTTGCTGGCGCAATGACAGTTTGCCTTAAAGTTTGCAGCAAAGGGAAATCCTGTTGAGTAGGTGGATACAGTACGTATATTGCAGAATCAGGACGGGTTCCCCTGTGAGTCAGTGAGTGGGTGGCAGCTGACGGTTTAACTCCTTATGTGACATCATAGCCACGGCTGAATGTTGGAAGGAATCCACGCAGGAATGCCAGATTTGGATGAAATAAACCAACTCCTTTGCTAGACAGGATGTGAATACAGAAAATTTGTAGGCATTTGCAAAAGGCAGTGGGTCAGAATAATATGAAAATAGAGATTCCTAGGAGGCAGATCTGGAGCTCTGATCTGAAATGCCAACAAGTTCCCTTGATTTAACAGGTATAACGTAGATGACATGTAGCCTTTGGATGTTAAAGTGATACTAAACTCAGGAGTTAAATCTTAAAAATGCATTCAGGTATCTCTATTAACAGAAATTAACCTATTTTGTGCATCACTCGGCTGTGAATGCTCAAATCATCTCTGAATTGGTGCTGACACTGTCCTTCTTTCTGGAGGGTGACTACTTTTCTTCCCCATGGTCCTTATGTGTGTTGTAAAGTAGTCACCGCTCCAAGCTCACTCCCGTGATGGACTACAATCTCATGCTTAGTTTACGAATTGTATTGAAGTTATAGTCTATCACAGGAGCGAGATTGGAGTGGTGACTGCTTTATAACACACACAAGGACCATGAAGTACAAAAGTAGCCACCCTCCAGAAGGAAGGACAGTGTCAGCACCAATTCAGAGATGATTTGAGGATCTACAGCCCAGTGATGTGCAAATAAGCTACATTTTTGTTAATAGTTAGGGTAGGGTTAGGGTTGTTAATAGTTAGGGCACTTTAATGTATTTTCGAGTGTTAACTCCTGAGTTTTGTTGCACTTTAAGGTACTTGAATGCATTTTTAAGGTTTAACTTCTGTGTGTAGTGTCACTTTAAGGAATGCTGGAGTTGGCCAGGCTAACAAGTCAGTGAGTAGCAGGTCATCTCCAACATCTGGATTTTGTATGCTGCATTTAGCATGGCGTTTGGCAGGGATAAGGATGAGAAGAGAGAAATACAGAGGCTGCCATTGCCTGGCTGGTCATACTGATCCACTGACTTCAATAGCTTCTAGGTTGTTGACCTTGGATCAGCATGCAGTTCAGGAAAGTCAAAGGAAAGTCCCTCCTGTTTTTCATGCTTGTTCCGGGTTAGTGACTTAGGAAATACGGAACTATTGATTCAGAATGACAGCGAGGCAGCTAGCATTTTTCAGAAGTGTTCACCAATGGCAGCCTCCAAACTTTCTCAGTACAGGTTTCCCTTAAAGTAAACCCGTGCTTTGCCTATGCATGAAGCGCAAAATACAGGTTCAATTTAATGGCAGCTGCTGCAGCATCTTTGCCTTTCATTCAACCCTACAATCTCCCACAGTTCTGTTTACTGCAGGGAAGGGGGAGAAGAAGTTCTGTATAAGCTCCAAGTTGGTTCATGCAAAGAGCTGATGCCCAATATGGGACAAAGGGAAGTAAGTCATATACTTCACTTTACCCAAAGCATCTGAGTCACCTTAATGGAGGATCCCAGGCCATCATGGGGCTCAAAGGTCTGCAGCCCTATGGCTTACTGTGGAGTTGCAGAGTTAAGGACACCTACACCATCAAGGTAACATTAAAGCCATTACCCTTCCAATGCTGCATTGGTCACATGGGGGAAGGTTCAGTGTAGATGCAGAGCAGCTGTACTTGAAAGTCAGTCCTCTAGCTACCTTTGGTACCAACTACATGACCACTGTCTTGACACTGACCAGGTGCCTCCAGGGGGTTCAGAACTCCAAGAATTATGGGGCACAAGTATATTTTAGTAAACGGTGTTTAGCTTCTATTAACGTAATTTACAGTGAGAACATTGACATTATAGAACTGCTGTATGGTGAACCATGTAGGAACCTGAAGTTCAACAACAGTGAGAGAGCCTCATAAACTTGCTTTGAAATGTATGTAAACCCAATCGCCAAAATATCATAATCTTTAATATGTTAAAGAAATGTCAAAAGTCATTTTCCATATTTTCAAATCTGCAGCTTCAATAAAATATTACCTGGTGATTCTGCTATGAAGAGCCTTGTTCAGGCATTTCTCAATGTCTGTTAGGGTTTAAAAATCTTTGTGTTGCTTCGGATAGAGTAGTACAGGATTAAAATACAATTTTATTGATGCCTGGGGAGATTCACTTTTTCTACTTGTCTTGGTGACTATACATACACTTTAAAGTAGAACTGAAGTCAAAACTTTTTTTTAACTTTTGGATAGAGTAAGGGAGGGTTACAACCACTTTCAGCTTTTTATTTGTCATCTATGTCCCATTGGGGAGATTTCCCTTCATAGTTAATAGGGATGCACCGATACCTTTCAGATACCAGTGCCGATACTTGGCATTTTCACGAAAACTACCAGGGTTGCAGCGGTTGCAGCTGTGACCTGGCTCTGGCGCTCCACCACTGTCCTGAAATCATTAGTCTGTATTGTTTTAGAAAAACTGTCCCATGACAATAAACCAAAATATATCAGTACTTGTATCTGTAAGTACTTGGACAAGTATCAGTACTTGTACTTGCAAAAATGGTGCATCACTTATATATATATATTTATAAAAACAAAATCATACATTAAAACAGAGATATACAAATCCCGGGAGCTCCGTGTGCTGCTTACAAATGACACCTGCCCCCTAACTTTTGAATTTTTCTCTAGTCTAGTCTTGGAGCTGGAAAAGTATCTGTACATGTACTTGTACCGAGTACGGTACTTGGTATCTGTGCATCCCTAATAGTTATATAGTTACATAGTCAGATTAAAAAAAGACACAAGTCCATCGAGTTCAACCTAAAGAGATAAGAGAAGAAAAACCGAAAACAGAACACTATGCCCACAGGTACCCCCACCGTTGATCCAGAGGAAGGCAAAAAAAACCCTATAAAGCATGGTTCAATTTCTCCAACGGGAAAAAATTATTTCCTGATCCCATAAGGCAATCGGATATTCCCTGGATCAACAATCTCTGGTATTTAATTTACCTATAAGAATTCAATATCCAGTAATATTCTGTGCAATCTCCAATAGACACAACAGGAAGTGAAAAGAAATCCCTCCAAAGAGAGGGAAATCCCTGGTGGTCGGCAGGGTCACCAGAGCTAGTGTCCCCATTGGAAGATTTCTCATCTATTCCTGTTCTGGTGACAACCCAAAATTTGGGATTTTCTTTCACTTTCAGTGATAACAATCACCAGCACATATACAGAGGGTAAATCTCCCTAAAGGGGACACAGACAGCAACTCCAGCCCAACAGGTGTTCTAATCTCTCTCCACTCTACCCAAAACAAAACAAAAAAGGTTTTGGCTTTAGTTGCACTTTAAGGAACTATAGTTTTCCAATAAGGAAACCTATACTATAAGAAAAATATTAGTTCTATGGCTATCATCAAGATTTGCTGGCTCCAAAATGTCAGTACCTCCGAGCAATGCAGATGAGTAGTTCTGCCTTCACTGCTTGCATGATTGATCCAGGTCAGGGTCGCAAAAGTACTGAAGGTTAAAGGGTTAAGTTGACCTTTAATGATATTTAAAAAGAAACTGTATGCATTACAGCTTGAAGTATGTGTAAGTTGAAGAACTCCAGGTTGTTGAGAAATTAACCCTTGCAGTGGTGCTACCCCTGCACTGCTAGGGTTAACTGCTTGTTTTTCTGGAGGAGCTAAAATAAAGAAAAAATATTTACCAAATTCTTGATCCCGCCTGGCTGCAAAACCGGTCCCCGCAGTCTCTTCACCCCCCGGGCTTGGGCGGTTTAAGATTATATAGTCTAATATAGTCCATTTACTTGTAATAGACGTGAGCGTGTCAGAGCAGAGGGGGAGAGAGGTGATCGGTCAATGCGGCAGGACTGAGGAGTGAAAGAGTGTATCTTTTTTATATGATACAACAGCAAAAAGTTTCCAGCACACTCACCAGCCAGCATGCAAAAAAACTTGTCTCACCGCAAAGGTTAAAAACAGAGGTTTGGATACACGTCTTCTGCAGAAAATGTGAAAGCCGCACCACCTCGCCGAGGCACCTCTTATAGTGCGGTCCTAACTCTGAACTATGAGAGTCTCCATCTTGGAGCACATGTAGCAAAATATAAAATTGGGCGCAGGTTTGTCAGGAGGAAGCCCAACCTCCCTTAAAGGCACAGGGACACACATCACAATGGCAGCTGAGACCCCCAATGCGTCACTGCACCAAATCAGTCAAGCACCTTGCTGTAAAGCTGGCGACAAGTTGATGAGTGCGTTTGCCATTTGTTTTGCTTGTCTTTTTTATATGAGACCCTAGAGAAAAACAAGCAGTTAACCCTTTCAGTGTGGAGGTAGCCCCACTGCGAGGGTTAATTTTTCTTCAACCTTGAGTTCCCTTTTAAAATTCTATCCACTTTTAAAAATGATTCTCACTTTTCTTATTGCTGCTACCTTGAGCTCCCCCTCTTCATCCCTCCTAAATGGCAAGACGGGCCGGCCGATGGATGCACGGCCCCTGCCCCTCACAAACGAGCACTCGGCTACAAGAACTCGGCGTGCTTAGCCAGACGTGTGCCGTCCTCTTCCTCTCTCACCCACAGAATGCTGAGCTCAGCCGCTGCTGCAGGGGAGAGAGAGCGGACTGCGCATATGTGTGGTATAGGCAAGCCGAGTTCTCGTTCGCGAGGAGCTGGCTCCATACATCCAATGGTCAGTCCGTCCTTCCACGTCGGTGGGACGCAGAGAGGGAAGCCCATGATCACAGCTGTAGAAAAAGTAAGAATTATTAACAGAGAACAGCATTTGAACTTATTGTATGTGGGGTTTAAAAAAAAAAATGTCATTAAAGAAGAACTCCAGGATTTGTAATAATTAGAAGAACTTCAGGGAATATTATTATTAACCCTTGCAGTGAGGCTGCCCCCGCACTGGAAGGGTTAAGTGCTCATTTTCGTCTAGGTGTTAAAATAAAAAGGTTATACTCACCCAATCCTCTGAGCTGGCTTGCTTTTCCCTGGAGCCTCTCTCCCCCTCCGCAGCAGCCTAAGGTCCCGCAAGCCATCACGTTCTATGCACAGTGTATAGAACACGAGGACGGCAAGGGACATACCATTGCTGTTAAAGCCGGCCAGCTCTGAGGATCGGGTGACTATAACTTTGTTATTTTCAGCCCTAGAGCCCCTCTGTGTATAAAACGTGATGATTTATGGGACCTTAGACCACTGCAGTGGAGGGGGGGGGGGGGGGGAAACCCCTCG
>NW_017306269.1:3971741-4033337 GCF_000935625.1 Nanorana parkeri
GGGGGGGGGGGAGACATGCTCCTGGGACCGGTATAAGAGCGAGCCGGCTCAGAGGATTAGTTGAGTATAACTTTTTTAATTTAAGCACCTAGACGAAAACTGTAAGTGTAGACCCCATGCACTGTAAGACTTAATAATAACTTTCCCCCGAGTTCTGGTTTAAGTGCTCATTGTATCTATGGGGTGAAAATAAAGAAGAAATACTCACCTGATCCTCGGCCCTGCCTGGCTGCTAGACCTGTCTTCTCCCCTGGGCTCCGGTGGTCTAAGGACCACTAACGTCATGACGATGATGTGAGGACACCGAGGGACATTCCAGCACCCAAGAGGTTTGAGCAGTCACTGCAACAGGACCAAGGATCGGGTGAGTATATCTGCTTTATTTATGCCCCTAGACCAAAACAAGCAATTAACCGTTTCAGCGCAGGGGTAGCACCGCACAACAAGGGTCAAGTGTTTGTTTTATCTACGGGGCGAAAATCAAGGAGAAATACTCACCCGATCCTTGGTCCTGCCTGGCTGCCAGACCGGTCCAGGGAGCCTCTTCTCCCCCTTGTTCCAGCGGTCTAAGGATGCCATTATGCCTGATGGAGGTCCATCCATTGGACGTGAGGACCTGAGGGACATTCCAGCGCTTGAGGGGGTGAGAGGTGACCGCTGGCCGCTGCAGCACCCCCGAGGATCAGGTGAGTATCTGCTTTGTTTTCGCCCTCCAGACCAAAATGAACAGTTAACCCTTGCAGTGCAGCAATTTGGGAAAACCCTGCAGTTCTTCTTTAAAGGTGAAGTAACCCCTTTAAGGCAGCAATTATCAGAAGGCAGCTTCCATCAGTTCTCTGGTTACAGGATCCCATTTTGAATAGCCACAGATATTTTTTGGAAAGCCACGCACGAGTTAATGGCATGTCGGTGGAGGAGCAGAGGCGCCATAGTCAGTGCAGGTCTGGGAAGGCAGTGAACAGGTTACTCCATCCGGTCCGCTCTAGTCGGCGGCAGTGCCGCAGCTCGTTTCAGCACCGCGGAGAGCGCAGAGCGGCTCGCTGCTGAGCAAAGGGGAGGAGGCTTATGTGGGAGGCGTACAGGGGCTGATGGGGTGGGGGGAGTGATTGAGGTGGATGGCAGGGAGATCTCTTCCTTCTACTGATGCAATAGCAGCTGAGCTGGATTCTACTCAGGACCATGAGGACCTCACTTGAATTAACAGGAGCTCTAGCTCTTCTTCTCCCACCACTATCCTGAACCCCCCCTCCATCACTAACCCTCCCCAAGCGCCGGACTGCAGCTGCCTTGACCATGGCAGGGGGTCGCAGAGGTCTGGTTGCCCCCCAAAACACCTTTTTGGAGAATATTGTCAGGAGATCTAATGGTAAGGACCGGGAGAGCCATCTCACTACTCGCCATTGTCCAGCATTGAGTAGGCATGCAGAAGGAAAATGCCATGGGATGATGATGATGAGCCAAGGGATCAGGATGTTACGCTTATTGAATACTTGCATGGGAAGTCCTCACTTTTGCCATTTAACCCCTTTTCAGCCAGCAGAGATCACACTAGGCGCAGCTGAAGCATGTGGCAGCGAAGTGGTTAAGGCATCACTGCATGGGTAATCAGCCAAAGTGAATCAGCCCATTAGAAGGTAATACAGATCTCACATTTTTTCATGACAAGGTTTGTATTGGGATGGTTGGATGGAAGGGGGGGGTCAATTGAAGTGTCTTTGGCTTTACTTGGAGGAGTGTAATAAAAAAAAAAAAAACATGCATGTTATACATGTAGAAATGATAGAAATTACACTTCATCTCTCGTTTCCTTGTTGGCTTTTTAGTTGCAGAATTTTCTCGTTTCAAACTGGATCCTGAGTCATCACTGGTCCTCTGTGACACGTGATGGGTGATGGATGCCATCCAGTATATTTAATCATGTCCTTGGTGCTGAATACTACGTTTTAATGAAGGAAGAGAAATCACACCTGGAGCAGACTTTGATCATTTTGCAATTAAGTTTGTCATATGGAATGCTTTTAAACTAGGAAGTCAGAAAGATAATCTTTATAATGTCTTGCAAGCAGTATATTTGCAGTAGATTTTATAATGGCTTGCAAGCAGTATCTTTGCAGTTCGCAGGTGACCTTTATAATGTCTTGCAAGCAGTATATTTGCAGTTTGCAGTAGCTTTTATCATGGCTTGCAAGCAGTATGTTTGCAGTTTGCAGGTAACCTTTATAATGTCTTGCAAGCAGTATGTTTGCAGTAGCCTTTTAGCAGTTGATCAGAGTTCAGCCTGCGAACATCTTAGTAAAAGATCATTTTAGATTTTGTTGCTAGTGGCTCCTGCACATTGCATAACATCTGTGCTGCAGTCTCTCTCTTCATTAAATAACCCCATAAAGTCAAAACTATAAATAAGCCATTTATTGTTCAGATATGTAAGTTTATCATTGCAGATAAAGTGGTTTTAGTTTTTTAAAACCATAACATAACCTTTAAATTAAAAGGCCAACTAGTTCTTTTGAAATGCAAATACCTTCTTTACTATTTTACTACGGCGCTGAGTAGGTTTTCTGTACAACTTACCAACCTAGATGTCATATCAAAAGTTAGCCAGTAGTGGACACAGATATTTATTTATTCATCATAATTCCTATTATTTATACCAATGGCATAGAAGCAATAGGTCATATAGACAAAGAGTCTCCACAATATCTAGTGCATGTGGTAAGATCAGTTGCCTAGGTATCTCTTTCTTCCATCACCTTTGAAACCTTTTAATCGTTATGTAATTTTTGTGATTACATTTTTCTAAGCTAGCTTTGTTGTTTGGCATTGGCTGTCAACGCGTTAATTCGTGGCTCAAAGTTGCTTTTCATTCTGGTAAGCCCGTTGCCATTTGCCTGTTTTCGTTTTGTACGAGAGAAAATGAAATTTTGATAAAGAGGGTCTTGTGTCAAATGTCCAAAGGAGTAGTGGCGCAGTGCTTTGCCAAATTTCCAAGAGACTGTACGATCTTCATGTAGATTTGTGGAACTGTGCTTATTGCAGCCAGGATGCCAAGATGCCATCCAATAAGTGACAAGACCAATGCTGTGCAGTTGCTAAAAGCAACCACTATGGTGGGGGCAGGGAAGTGGAAGGTTTCTAGTTGGTTGCTATGGGTTTTTGCACTCCCACATTGCTTTTTCTCTTTTTAAAGAGTCAGTCCTATTCCAGCTCTTGGTGGATGCTGGTTAAACCACCCGATTTAATTTGCTACATCTCTTAGGGACTGCTTGTGGGATCTCTGCTCTTGAATGCCTGCACACTTGCTGTGACTATTATGAGGGGTTCCCACTCTCCCTGCTGGATTTTTTTTATATTACAGAGAATGAGGAAGGAGGTGCTAAAGTACGCAAAGGGGGGCGGGAACACCCAAAACTCCCAGGTGGTTAGGAACAGCGTCAGGAATTAAAGAATGACGATCTTGCTGTTAAAATATGCAAGACCTAGGAAGCCATGGGGCTGACTCAGCCCACCAGGCTACACTCATAGCTAAAATATCACGTTTGGGTAGGTAACCCTCCAATTAAAGGTTTGAATGTTGATTGAAGACTTCAGCAATAGGTTTACCAATATTGTTCTGTAACCTAAAAAGCAAGAGTAATGTATGGATGATCATCCTTACCAACAGTTCATGTGTCTTATTTAATGCTCCATGAAAAACTATACATTAGATGAGCTTTGTACAGCAGCAGTATGGGTTGCTGTTGTAAATAAATCAAGATCTATCCAGTACTTAATTTAACCAGAATCATTTAGTATCTACAGGATACTTGTTACTACCCTGCCTTATAAATAGAGAATCCAACCTCCTAAAAATGTATTTGATATATTTATCCCATTTTAGTTCAGTGTGTCATTTCTACAGGTATGCACTCAAGAAGTACTATCAATGTAATCTCATGATGGTACTGAGGTTTTATAATATTTCTATGTTCCACTTGCTTTTATAGTTCCATTATATTGAAATGTGCTGTTCATCTAACAATTTAGGAGCTAAGCTTTTGTCACTTCCTCCTGTCCAGTAGGTTTTGCTCAGTTGGGTTTCATAACATTCTATATTGTGTATTCACTGGTAAGCCAATATTGGTTTATTTGCCTATTTAAGCTTGTTTGAGCCCTTTGCTTGGTAGAGGTACATAAGTACCAGCACGGATTCCATACATCTGGTTAGCAAAAGGGGGCAACCCCTGAGGTCTTTACAGATGCCAGAGTGGCAAAGTTTTGTTGAACTGAGTAGCTTGATACATATGAGCTTTTAAAGGAAACAGACAGAAACATGGGGCTGCCATTGCTGACTTCTCTTCAAAATGCTAGTTGTCTGGATTTCATGCTGATCTAATGTACTCAGTCATTTTTAAATCACTGACCCGTAACAACTATGCAGATCTGAATTGCTCTGATTTTTTTGGGGGGCCAGTAAATCAAGAGTATTAAAAATGTAAATCCAAAATCTATTTTTCAGTATGCTTATCAGTATTCCTTACTGTGCACAGTTTTCTTAAGCAAATGTTTTTGAGTTTCTTATCTGGAGATCCTGCCAGTAACAGAGCTTCCTGTTACAGGCCGACATTGCTAAGTCACATTTTAGTAGTAGCATTGTCATCCTGCCATGCGTGCTCCTTCAGTTTGCCATTGGGCTGCCTATCAGGTCTTTTAGCTACAGTGAACTATATAGAATTGCATGGCAGGCTGACAAAGCTAAGCTGCTGCCTCACAATAAGCAGCAGTGTTGTCAGCGCACCGTGCAAGTTTATATAGTTCACTATATCTGATAGACCTGATAGGCAGCCCAATAGCAAACTGAAGCAATGCGCATGGCAGGCTGATAATGCTACTACTAAACTGCAAAGCAATGGTTTAGCATTGCCTGCAACAGGATGGACTGTTACTGGCAGGATCTCCAGGTAAGAAACTTTATAACAGAGTCACACAAAAACATTTGAGTATGAAAACTGTATAGAGTGAGGTATGATGCCAAACATACTGAAAAATAGATTTAGGGCTTACTTACGTCACTTACTTTAAAGTCAGAGGATTAGTGAGTGTAAGACAACTAGGATTTTTAGAAGGCGGTCAACAGTGTCATCGTCTGTATATCTCTCAGGACTGGTTTCCATTAAATGTTTGCTTTGCTGCACCTTTAGAGGACTGGTGTCTACAGTTTGTGACAAGCCCTAATGCTGTGGCATCCCTTGCTGTCAGTAACTCCCCCACAGAGAAACAATATCTGCTGGGCTGGCGCTGTGGATCTAAAAGCCGAGCACTAGGAGCACACTGCGTGAGCCACGTATGAGCACTTAGGATGCTTTTGTGTTTTGTGAGGGCTGAATGCCTGGATTTGCCTTGAGGATTGAAGGTCAATAATGTGATTGCATAGTCCTAATTGTCATCATCACATAACCTTATCTTCGTTAAACATGGGTTCTTTTTTTTTATCTTAAAACTCAAATATTCTCCAAAAAAGAATGAAGCACCTCTTAGGAAAGCCATCTATTCTGTCTACTTACATAATTGTTCCATGCTGAGATTTGGACAAACAGCTTTCCCATTTAGTCTGTTTCTTTATTTTTTTATTTTTAACCACCAAAAATACCAGTAAAGAGAAGAGATTCAGCAAGTCAGTAGATTGGAATTTATTTTAATTTTACATTACGGCATTTAGGAGCTTGGCTTGTGTTGGATGATTCTTGTTTGCAATTGTTTGTTCCTCATAGACTCAAACATTGTAGGAGAATCTTATATCTACCTTTTCATATCTGCCAAAATGAAACATACCGTATATAAGCTTAGTTAACAAGGAAAACAACAGTACACAGCAAACAATATATTACCAAATGTCATTTTTTGACAGTTTTAAAGTGGTAAAGGTGAAAAGTGATTGGCTGCTCTGGGTAACTGCTTTTTTCATGTCATCATTAGACTCCTTTAGTAAATCAGCAAAGGCATCTCTTATAATGTAGAATCCCAGCTTTATGGAGTATGTGTGCTACTCTCCAACTTTTGATCATAGGCTGTAAGTTGTCTGTGGCACTTTTGTTTGTATGTTTGGTGGATCACTAATGATGACAAGTCCATGTTAGCTCTTATGACAGCTGGAAAGTTGACATGAATCTCTAGCAGTTTATGATGTAACCAGTATACTGATTTCTGTCGTTTTAGTATTGGTAAAGCAAGGTTTGCTGATACAATCACGATGACTGATGGGATGCATTTCTCTGTGTGTGAAAGGGAGTGTAATTATTTGTATAACAGAAGCATGTTTACATGTTCTGCGCTAATGAAATTAATTGTATCTGGAGATCTATAGTGACACAGGTGCAGGGAGAGATACAAAAATGATTGTTATGAGAAATATTGTTTAGATTTCTCTCCTCCTGCCTTCCTCTAAACCTCCCCGTTCCTCTGTCCTCTTCATTCCCTTCCTGTCACCCTTTTCCCTCTCACTTCTTTCTCCGAAATGGCTTTATGCTCTTCCTCATAATTTCTTCCTAACTTTGATTTACCCTTCCTCCTTTCTTTCCTACTTCCCTCCCTTTTCACCTTCCTTCTTCTCTCCCTTCCATCATCCCTTCACTCTTTCATTCCTTCCTCCCCCTTTTATTCTCTTTCCATCCTTCCTACTTTCCTTCCTTCCTCCCTCCCTCCCATCCTTTTCTCTGATTCACTTACACTTCCCATTTTCATTCCTTTCTCACCTTACTTTCTTTCTCCTCTGTCTTATTCCTTTCTACATTTTCCTTTCCCTGCCTCCCTCCATCCCCTTTCTTTCTTCCTTTTTTTTCTCCCTTTCGTCTGTGATTCCTCTCTCCCCTTCCTTCCCTATATCATTCCTTCCTTAATTTCTCCCTTTCTTTCTTCCTCTCTATCCTTTCCTAACCCCTTCTTCCTTCCTTCCTCCCTCCCATCCTTTTCCCTTTCCTTCTTTTCTCCCTTTCATTTTGTCTTCCACTTCCTATTTGCTTTCCTTCCTCCCCTTCTTTTTTTCTCCTCTCTCTTATTTCTTCCTTCCTCACCTTTCCCTGCCTCACTAAATCCCCCTTTCTGCCTCCCGTTCTTTCCTCCTTCTTCCTTCTTTTTTTTCTACCTTCCGTCATTCTGCCTTCCTCTGCCTTCACTCTTTCACTTCTTCCTTATTTCCTCCCTTCCTTTCTTCCTCTCTCCCCTTTCCAGTTCCCTTATTTCCTCTCCTCTCACTATAACTCTATTTTACCCCTTCCTCTCTTTTTTATGATTTTCCACATGTCCTTTGCAAATATATTGTATAGTGACACCTGTCCTGTTTCTTTTCTCCCATTGGATAGGTAAGTGCAGCAATACTAGATTTCACCTGCGGGTGGAGCTGTAGGTGAAATTTGTTTTCCCATCTCTCAATAAACCCAGGCAAAACCTTTGATCTGGATTTACCCTCAAATCCAAAGCTGGTTTCTAATTGGTTGCATTGCATTAATACATTTCTTAGCTACTTCCACTGTGTTAATAACTAAAGCCCTTGTAATTACTGTTATACATTCTGCCATTGTGTTAGATCGTACATCATTTACAATCACCAGGAAAGGATCTGTGCAGTGTGATTTGGCTTCTGAAGCTTTTATGAACTCACGCTATGCATTTGTTTAATCTCGCGGATCAGGCCTGCTCAGCAGTCTTTTTCCATAGTCACAGCAGAGGATGAATAGTGCAAAGTGTTTTAGGTCATTTATAAACGCCTGACTTGGAAAGCCATCTTGTGGCTTCTAGGTGCTTAATTGATTACGGCAGCTGCACCGGGGTTCCACCATCAAGGAAATAAATACAAGATTGTACTTTCTTTTCTCATTGCTACCTACTAAAATATTTAGGCTGAGAAGCATGGCAAGATTGTTTGCTGGGTTGAAGTGCATTTTCACTTATTGGACAAAAATCACAAACAAGATATGACTGGATGCCAAATACTCTTATTTAGCTCAGCATGTCTACACTGCTCTGTCAGATTTTCTGGCTTCTGAATCGCAACTTTTCAAAAAGCACTCGTTGTCAAGTTGGAAACCATCTCTGAACTCTCAGGAGACACTGACTTCCTTGGCTGCGCTAGACGGAAGTGCACGTGCCAGGGTCTGCTGAAGTGAAACAAATAGAGAGGAGGGGAGGCAAAGGGAGAACCTGATACTGCAGTTCATTGACAGTTTTTGAGTGATGTCATCCTTCCTGGCATCCTTCCCACACAGATTTGAATTTTTTTTTATCTTCACCAGATGGCTTTCAAAAGAGATTGTACACATTTATATACTTGTATTCGGGATGTGCTTTTAGGTTGAAACCAAGCAATTCAAAATTAGCGTTTATGATGCAGTCAGGGCTGACTATGCATATGCTGTGAACTCAATGAGGGTAAGGTATAGACACATAGGAGGGGAATTAAAATGGTGCAGGAAACTGGCGGGAGTGGCGTGTACCACATTAACAAAACAGATAGACCGGTTTCAGGTATTTTTGTTCCACCTTTACCATAATAGAAACTGGCGTAGGTACTGCGCCTAATTATTCAAAGGGATTACGGGAGTTTCCAATATAGAAAACTGCTGAAAAGATTGGACCCGGTATGTGATGTGAATTCTCGTCCAGTGTGCCAACTCACATGCCTCTCTCTGCCCATGCAGTGAGCACACTGCATAGGCACAGCTTGCATATTGGCAGGTAAAGCTCCTTTCAGCAAATGCAAGGTTAACAGCCTTAGCCCTCGTTCACACCTGACCGTTTTGTAGCGTGTTCTACGCTCGACGAACGCTCTACAAAACGGTAAAAAATATAAATCCCATTGTAGTCAATGGTCTCGTTCCCACCTTGCCGTATTTCCGCCCGTCCCTAACGCCCTACAAAACGGCCCACGCCTGAAAAGGTCCAGGTACTACTTTGGGCCGTTTTGTAGGGCGTTTTCCATTGGGATACAGCCAAGTAGCCTTCGGAATCGCGCGACGGTCGCGCGACTTTTTTTGCCGCGAATCGCGGTAAAAAAAAACGCGCGACAGACGCGCATATGCAATACGCCTAGGTGAACGAGGGCTTACTCCTTCCACTCGCTCTTGGCTGAGTGTGAGTGGCAAAAGGAGGAGGAGCAAGCATCTCTAGCTCTCCTCTCTATTCCATGTTTTGCACAACACACCACAGAGATCAGAGCAGATCACTCCTAACTAAAAAAAGAGGCTTGAGTCCCCTTTGTTAATTGGGAGCAGGATCTGCTCTTTTTCTCAGGCATAAAGCCTGCACCACTCTTCTGAATTGAGAAAATGGTGAAGATCCTGCCCCAAAATAACAAAGTGGGCGTGTGTGAGTGTATGAGTAACTAATAGTACTCGTACACTGGTATTTTGTATTCATTGAGGAAGACATCTAAAAGTTTCTTGAATTAGTCTATACTCTCAGCTGAGACTACCCCCTGGGGAAAGGTGTTCCACAATTTTACGGCTCTAACTTCCGCTCTAATTTCAGGTGATGGTCGCTTGTCTTCTTAGGAGATCTTACAGCAGTTTTGTTTACTACTGATTCTACCACCATCACCACTATACAATTTGTACATTGCAATCATATCCCCTCTTAAATGCCCCTTCTCCGGAGTGAACAAGTGTCATTTTTGTAATTGTTTCTCATAGCTTAGGTCCTCCAGCCTTCTTTTTATTTTCATTGCCCTTCTCTGGACTCTCTCAATCTCGAGGACATCCTTTCTGTGGATAGAGTATAACAGACCTTGCACATATTCATTTAGAAAGTTGGGAGCGGCACGTATTTGCACTTTCTGTGGATCGGTGACCAAAGCTAGACCACATACTCGAGATGAGGCTTAACCAGGGTTTATAGGGTGGTAGAATTTTGGATTTCTCTAAAGTAATTGAAGTAAAAGTGGAACAAGGAGGTATTCTGTTATTTTGTTGAAAAGGGGGATCTTTTTTAATGTGGTGACACTGAAGATCCTATTTGAATTTTTTTTTTTATGGGTATTAGTTGTGATGTTGTGGTAAAGGGTAATGCAGACACTCCAAGGTGACAGTGAACTTCCTGATCAGTATAATGTCATTCTGTCTGATAGAATCCTCCTAATTGTCAGAATTCTCTGCTGTAATTGGTTATCATTGATTGCTCATTGAGGGGAGCCATATAGTCTCCTGATTACTTCTGTTTCCCTTTGGTACTTCTGAACAGCAGGGGTTCTCATGTAAGGTTTTACGGAAAGGCAACTTGCAAGGTTAAAGGGAACTGCCATTATAGACAGAGGGGACCTGCCAATGCCATTGCTACTTTTATTTTTATATTGTTAATAAGCTGCACATTCTGGGATTATTATCCCCATCCTTTGGGATTTCTGTGCTCACTCAAACTGTTCAGTTGCAGGAAAGTTTGCAAATAAGCTCACTGGCACTGCTAAGGCAGCTCCCAAACAAAACAGACCACCCTTGTTGGGTAGCCAGAAGTGGCTCAATGTTCAGAAGTAAAGGGAGCCAAACCAAAAGGAGTCCAAAAGTGCCAATAATTGATCACAGGGCAACAGTTCTTCAATAATTGTTCATTAGGCCTGATTCTGGCCAGAACTCACTGCATCGCATTGCGGCTGGGTCACTATGTTGTGGGGCAGGAGGGACGTGGTGGTCCATTGACGTGAAACGTCCTCCGGCCGCAATGCGAGGAACACAAGGTACATTATGCCTGCTGTTCGGTCCGAACAAAATAGTGCTTGCAGCATTTTGTTCGGAGCGGACCGGACTGGACCGCAGGCATAATGTGCATGCCTATGCAGAGGCCACCTGAAGTCTGACAGTTTTTGCTCTATGTGAGGTCAAACTTTTGACAAGGCACCAATGGTCAAACTTTAGGTAACTTCTGGCCCATTGAGGACCTATTCATACCTATTTGTTGTATAAAATAAACACAGAGAATTCAACTGCGCCTACATGCTGCTTGTGAACCAGCATCTTTGTGTGGCCTACACCATTTTATTTAAGAGAACCTATCACCAGACCATTCATTTCAACATGTGTTGGTCTGAGGCTGCTGCCTGGCGCTGCCATCCTGGTTGTGATGTCAAGAGCCCCATCAGACTCAAGTGACATTCTACTATTCCCCTTTGCTCTTCCTCCATCATCTACATAAAAGGTTATACAAGGAGGTGAGGGAAGAGATGGAGGAGTTGGGCCAGCACAGACAGTAATTAGACACTCCCAGAAAACCTGCAATTTTTTGGTGACAGGGTTTCTTTAATGAGGAGCGCTGGTAGGCATTTTAAAGGCATCTATTCACTTAGTCCCCAAAACACACAAATCTATGCGGTATTGGTTTCCTTTTTTCGCCCACAAGATAGAGAAAACTGGCACTTTCTATATAAAGGAAGCCAGCACAGTTGTTATAATTTGAGACTAATTATTCATATTCTGGAAGAACTGGTTCTTTTTAATTGAATATATCGCAAACCTAACTGCAAAAGGTATGCTATGTGCGTTAAACACGCAAGCATAATAAATTGGTTTGAACCTTAAACCAGCAAAATCCTGCAAGAAAGGACATTAGTAAAGAGAGCCACATTAATATGATAACCAAACCATGGCTGCACCTCACAATTTACTCCATAATGTATTAAAAGGTTTCACTAATGGATGTTTCATGTAGCGGGTATTAATGGAGCTTGAAAAGGAGACTTTTTTTTCTCTCTAGAGTAGAGTTTGATTTCAGCGTGGATTGAAACGTGAGCGTTGAGGAATCTCTGTCAAACTAATGATATTACACAGAGTAGCTCTGACACTGGCTGCTAGAAGATTATTGTAGTCAGTAGTTTTTCTTCTCCAAGTCTTGTCATGCATAAGTACGTTTGAATAAGTTGGAATAGATCCCAATATGTGTACGTTATATTTATGGCAACTTTATTTTGTATGTATCTACAAAGGACTTAATTTAACTCCAGGCAAATGAAATCTTAATCTTTGCATTGGGGCTACAAGATTTGATTTGCCCGGAGTTCTGCATTAAAAAAAGCATCTTAAAGACAACCTTGTATACCTTGAAACAGTTTTGCATATTCAGCAGGTGTGATAATTTCTAGTATATATTATTTGCTTAAAGTGGAACTCAAAGACTTATTTCTTTGCTAACTTGCATCAGTAAAAACAACAACATAAAAAAATAGAGCGTACCTGGAGCTGTTCACCACAGTACTACCTCTCTGCCACTAGGTGGTGCCAGTTTTCCAGTGGAATGAAGGTCAGCATCATCCTACCCACGTCCTGTAAGCCGAGGCTGTCATGGACCTGTCCCTCGATTGGGCTCACAGTACCAGATGTCATTCTGTGACTGTGGCTCAGCGCAGATTAAAAAAAGAGCTGCAGCAGCTGAGGTGGGAGAGTGAGGATCTCTGATGTCACTGCACTGGACTGAAGACTGAAGGAAAAAAGTATATATAGGGTGTATACAAACTCCCCACTAAAACATAAGGAGGCTTCAGGGAAGGGGAGAGGAGGTTAGAGTTCTGTTTTGAAGTCCAACTGCAGCAAAATATTTTTTAGATTTTATAGAGGGGTTGAAGCCCCGTCAGGTTTACAATTTTACAATTGTAAAACAATTGTAAGCCCCCCTGTCAGGTTTACAATTACTCCTCTTAAGGAATAGGCTGCCTAAATGCAATGCACCTTAACAGACAGAAACATTTTTTTTAACCCTTGCAGTAGGGGGCTACCCCCCCCCCCCCCCCCACTGCAAGGGTTAAGTACTTGTTTTTGTCTAGGTTCAAAAATAGCAATCTTATGCTCACCCGATCCACAGAGCCGGCTTGCTCTTAGACTGGTCCCTTCCAGCTTGCTCCTCCTCTGCTCCAGCGGTATAAGGTCCAGGGAGTCATCAGGTTCTATACACAGTGTTTAGGAGGTTAGGATGCCGAGGGACATACAATCACTGAAGTGAAGGAGGAGACAGGCAGAAGGGACTGTTCTAAGAGCAAGCTGGCTCCAAGGATCAAGTGAGTATAACTTTGTTATTTTTGAACATAGACAAAAACCCTAGCACCACTGCAAGGGTTCAGGGTAATTTTCTCTGGTGTTCTGCTTTAACAATGGCTAGTAGCCCTACCAGGCAGAATGAACAGCCTGTGTATGCAATGAGCAAAAACTCTTGGCTGGAACTGGGCATTAAAAGGAAACTTGTATGGAGGTAAAAAATGATGTTCTCATTGTTGACCTCACCTTCAAAAATGTTAGTTGCCTGGCAGTCTTTGGGTTTCATACTTGAATCACTTTGCTGGAAAAAGTATGCAGCAAGCAAAGCCCGGACAAAGCCTCATTCACCTGCGCACATGAAACTGTAAGACTTAAATTTAGGGTGAATTTCTGCACCCAAGATACACCGCTGTGGCATACAGCCGTCCATTATAGTAAATGGATGTGGGCTGTACATGGGATTACATCGCTATGTGTAAACTCACGCAGCCATGCGGGTGTACAACCCAGGATGCAGCTAGCCTGCATCCATGGGTGGATGGCTGTATGCTGTATAGCTCCACTCGCCCATGTGCATTAGACCTAAAGTCAGAACTTCTGCTGTGTATACTGGATCAGTGACACAGAAAGTAGCACCGACTGGATCAGCATGATAGCCAGTTAATTAGCATTTTTCAATAGCAGAGATTAGCAGTGGCAGCCTACAATTTACATTCACATCAGTCCCTGCTCTCGAGCTTACAATCTAAGGTCCCTATCTCACATACATACTAGGGCAGATTTTATCAGGAGCCAATTAACCTTCCACCATGTCTTTGGAGTGTGGAGGAAACTCACATAAGCATAGGGAATACATACAAAATTCATGCAGATAGTATCCTGGGCATGATATAAACCAGGGACCCCAGGGCTGCAAGGCAGAAGTGCTAACCACTTAACCACAGTGCTGAAATCTGTTACAAAAACTAGTTGCCTGGCTATCATAGTAATCCAGAAGCTTCAATACTTTCTCATAATCTTCCCTGGAATATGTATGAAGATCAGGGAGAATCAGGAGTTGAGGCAGGACTTCACTGGCGGCATACTCTACTCATTCCATGTCATTGACTCAGAAAGTATTGAAACCAGAGGACCAGCATTCAACTAGAAGGCTAGACTTAGAGGAGGAAGTAGTTAAATTAGTATTAACTCGCAAACTTTTTTTAAAATAATTAATCCAGATCAAACAAATATACATTGCCCAGCAAAATATTTCTTTACATTTTTGCCCAAACACTTACAGTCATCATGTTTCCAAACAGCTCCAACTCTCTCAGCTCAGCTTCCCTGAACTTCCTGTCCAGTACAAAATCACAAGGGACAGAGCAATCTCCAGCAGCTGGCTATCCACTAGCATGTTGAAGGAAAGAGGGAGGAGGAAGAAGAGAAAAGGGAGGAGCAGGGAAGTGGCTTGCCTTGCTGTGTCTGTGTGTTTGTGAAGACACGCAAAGGACCCTGCAAGGGAAAGGAGCCACTCTAAAACAAGATATGAGGACCAATGCTCAGGGGACCAACTGATTCTGCAGGAAACTAAAACTTATAAACATCAAGAGCAGCATCCATTGTAAGTGATTTCATCAGCATTTGAAATACCTTAAAAACATTTTGACTTTAATATCTCTTTAATGGCATCTTATATTCTCTCATTCTGCCAAGTGTCCTCTAATTCCCCATACAATTACCCAGGGCAAATACGCCCAAATGCAGACGTGACGCCATTATGCGCTTAACTTCAAAACCTGTCAAGAAGCTTTTCCTTCATCTTAATTCCTGAGCCATCTCTCAGCTTTCATGCCACGGAGCTCAGAGCCGTATCGTACAATAAAAGAGAAGCTGGCACTTTCGAGGGTTCTGTCTTATTTTTCCCCCGTGTAAAATATTTAATTGTGACTTTTAACACGGCGGTGGTAAAGGGCTGGAGATCTGCCGACTCCACTCTGCCGTCTAATTATATATTTAGATAAGAAGCCTTCAATGCCAGGGCTATAGTGTTCTGCGAATCTCCACTTTGCTGGAAGATGTACAATACAAAGATGAAGGAGAATTCACTGAATAACTTCAAAAAAACCAACTGTGTTCTCTAACACCGGGCACAGAGCCAATGAAATAAATCACTTCTTCACTTTCTTTTACAGCGCAATTGCAGCCAAATAGCTAAATTTGCTATTAAAACACATGTATAGGAAAAAGAATTCTAAAATGATGCCCACCTTGTCAACCATCCACCCTTGCACTGCTGTATGGCTCTATATGGAAATGGTGACAATACCTTTCGGACCCCACAGTTTTCTGCACCGGTGACTGATATATTGACTTGTCACTCTTAAAGGCCAACTCTAAGCCCAAAACAAAAAAAACCCACTTCCAATTGTTAAGTCTCAAGGTGCAGGGATAAGGAGTAAGTCCTCATGCACACGGGCTTTTATATGCATCTGGGCAAGAATCTAAGGATCCGGACAGATGTGGCTGTGCCAATTTAAGTGAATGACAGGGTGACAGTGGCCACATATGTCCGTGGCCTGCCTGGATGTAATTGTATATGGAATGATTACCTGTGGCTCAGGATAGATGCTTGTCCCTGGACGCAGTAACTCTATGTTACTTACTTCTGAATCCTACACTATGTGCTACACACTACTGACCCCAGTACTGTACGTTACCTTCTACTGACCCCTTAACCCTTTGTTACTGACCTCTGAACTCTACATAACTAGTGACCCCTGAACTCTTTAAGCCTTCCTTACATTTTAATGGGCCTTTGCTAGGTTATCTCCTTAAAAAAGCGCACTGCACCCTGGTGATCTCTGATGTCTTCTGTGTTGTTCAGGTTGATCTCCACCTCTATACTGTTGCTTACCCCTGGTTTAACTATTTGCCTAAATCTCGAGTGTAATCCATCTCATCTGATAATTCTAGAGGACAGCTTTTATTCACATGGCACATTTACTAAGTCAGATTCAGATAAGACAATCATTAGGTCATTTTTCGATTAGTTCAAATGATTAACTTGCGCCGGCTGAAATGTCACCTCTGGCGGATCTGAATGGATGCCCGCTGATATCGGATGAGCCTTGTCTCTCAGAATCTGAGTTTATTTCATTGCAAATGTCAGAAAAAAAAGTCTAGTCTTTTATTTAACAAATATCCCTAAATATGTCATTATGATAATCCTCTGAGAAAAAAAAGGATGCGGTTGCCAGAGCAACACCTTTACAACTCAAATAAAATTCTAATAACAGTGATGCGGCCACCAGCTGGGACTTCTATTACAATGTGAAGGTTTTACCTAGTGACAGTAATGTTTGTACTGGCAGGAAACAAATGGAATAATGTTAACCCACAATACACAGATGCGAATATTTCCCGTTGCTGCTCTACAGAGATGAACAGATCCGTACGCCAGTCGGGAAGATCTGATGGTTTCAGAAGTGTGATCCCTGCTGTATCACATTGTAAAGCTTCTATTATGTTAATTAGCCTAATATCTATTTAATGAACATAAAATGTGCTTTATATGTAAGTCTGCATTTATATAGTGGACAATTATATAGTGGAAACGTCATACTGTATATACCGTACATATAATACAGATATAATAAGTTCTATGAATAAACAACATGTGGAACATTTAGCCTTGTGTGCTGAGGTAACTAGAGTTCATGTAGAACATTTAGGCTTTATAGGTTGAGGCAACAAGGGTCCAGAGACAGAAAGTCATAAACATGGTTTTTGCCTTTGGCTTAAGGAACAATAGGTCCAATGGTTCACAGCTGTCCTCTAGCCTTGATGTGAGGAAGTCTTAGCAAGACAAGACGGTCCATCTGATGTTCTTGGCATGATCTAATACGAGTAAGGGTGGCATTTTTATCTGATTTTTGGAGATAATTCAAGGTAACACAGATGGTGTAATTGTTCAAATCTCTATATGGAGGCGCCTGCAAGCCCATATTACTTGAACTTGCCTGAATTGCTGCATGCTCCCAGCTGGCCAGCTGGTTGTTAATCAATGTAACAATTGGGGAGAGTCCCTTCACATTACCTTACATCGAACCTGTTATTTATGTCATGCTTTTAAAAAGCAAACAATTCTGCCAGAGAGCAGATGCCATAAAATACACATTATTAACTTTGTTATCCAGACAACCCTCTTCTGTGCTCCCCTCTGACTCTAGTTTCCCTTTGTTACTAAACGATCAAGTTAGGCAACTTCAGGTCAAGCCCGCTCCCTTGAAGCTGTGCTCTGCCCACTCTCCTAATGGCCAGTGAGGTACTCGCATTGGTCAGGGAGAGGTGTGTGGGTGTGGTTTAGAAACTGATGTCACATTATAGGTAGAGCACAGTTCAGAGATTGTTGCCTTTGCAGATTTGACATAACATTTTGCTAAATCTCTGTGTATCGATACTGCTGGGACATAGAAGAAGGGGATTGACCCCCTGCAAATAAAGAAAGGATCACAGACTGTACGCAACTATTTTGCTGCAAGTGTACAAATATGGTTACAATTACCTTAAAGTGGAAGTTCACCCTAGAATTACTCAATGAACATTATACAGCCATATAACGCATGTACCTTAATAAATGCATAGTGCCATGTTTGACTTCTGTCCATGTTTCGGTTGTCCAGCAATCAGCATTGGAAACTGCCGGCTATTATCAGTGACACTGTGCCACTCATGGTGTCGCTCAGTCTCACTCATTCTACCTACATCCTATGATTGCAAAGCCTGACCGGAGACTGCTTGAACATACTATCAAAGATGTAGATAACATGGGGGGACTGAGTGACACATAAGTTGCATGGTGTCGCTGGTAATAGTCACCATAATTTATCAAAAGCATTTCCCCTGGAACTTCAATAGAGCTGTAAAGTGAACTTGTGAGGACAGCAATATAGGGGCTACTATATCCAATAAAAGATGTGGGCTCCTGGTGTGTCATCTTGATCTTGAATTCATTACCTAAGGCAGCGGTAGGCAATCTCAGCCCTCCAGCTGTGCTGAAACTTCAATCCCCATCATGCATCTGCCTCTGAGAGTCATGGTTGTGCCTGTCAGTCCCGCAGTGCCTCGTGGGACTTGTAGTTCCACAGCAGCTGGAGTGCCAAGGTTGCCTACCCCTGACCGAACGAATCACTAACCTTTATACTTGCACACTCAGTTGAGCTTTTATTATAGAGATTTTGATGGAGGACTTTGACACACCTTTTACGTGTAATTTCTCTTGTGATTATTTTGTACTTTAACATGTTTTCTTCTTTAACTTTCAGTCTGGACATTATCCCATAGACAGACAGGTACAACTATAACACTCTGTAGTGACAACGTATTCGTTAACTGCCTCCTGACTCCATCCCTTCTGCTACCTTACTTGTTCTGTACCAATCTCTGTTAATTTACAAAACACGGCAGTAAAATTAAAAAAATTAAAAAACAGGGGGAACAATCAATGGCCAGCCACGTTGTCAAAGAGTTGGAGGTTTCTGATTTCCCACATTCCGGGAATATTGTGTTTTGTGTTATCTCTTGTAAAATAACAAATGTTGGCATAGAACTAACGTATTAAAGGTCAACTCCATCCAAAACTTTTATTTCAGGCTTGGGTGGGCGCCGGTAAGTTGAATCACCTGCCAGCATCTAAGATCTTTTGGGACTCCAATGGTGAGGTTTCCCTTCATTAGTTTGTGTCTGCACTTAAATGAAAAAGTCTAATGGGATATCTCACCACTGTGGTCCTCAAGAAATCAGTCCCCCAATGCAATGTAATATGGGATTATCTCTTCTAGCTCAGCCAAGGTGGGACATTTGTGATTAGAAGTGAAGCTATGGGCCAGGTCAGAAATTGCATACAGTGTATAATGCTCTATGCCACTAGTAATAACACTGCAGTATTTGTTTTTCTGAGTCCCTGCTCTAACATAATTGTATGACCTGTTGATCCTGACAGTAGGTTTGTTATTTTTCCTCTTGCTGTTCATTCTGCAGTGAAATCTGACAGCAGCGTTGTCACCATGTAGGCAAGATAGTGTTAGATGGACATGGACTTTTGCTGGACGGCTTGGCCTGTCACAGGAAGAGGACATATACAGGGGCATACATAGCCTTTTTGCCTTCGGAGGGGGCGGTGTCCTGCCAAGCTCCTGGCAACCATTAACGTCACTGGTTGTCAGGAGCTCAGTGGGACTTCGGCATGAGCTTCCCAGGTTGCTAAGAGTTGGGCAGAGAGATGGGTATGGCCCTTACACATCTCACCCGTCCAGCTCTTAGGAACCTAAGACTCTATGGGCAGAAACGGGGTGGCAGGCACACTGCGGCCATGCCCCTCTGCCTGCTGCCCCCCCCACGTGACCCAAAGAGATGCTGCCTGAGGCAACAGCCCCAGGGTGCCTCATTGTAGGTACAGACCTGGACATATAATAGATCTACTGGCAGGAAAACCGGTAATAAAACTATGGTAAAGGAAGACTCCTATAAAATGCTAGAGACAGACTTCAGCATATATGTCATTTTTTTATTTTGCCCATAGTTCCACTTTAATAAGGCTTAATTGGTTTATGTATAGGACAGACCAGGCATTATTTCATACTTAGATGGACTTTGTTTAATACAATTTATACTACTGAGCTAGTGGAGAGGGTCTAATGTTATATTGTTCTCTGTAACTGATGCCTTTGAAGGGGACCATATAGTTCCGGCCATTGTGTTCACAGCTTGCACCCTCATAGATATTTGCAGTCCCCATGTAAAAGAAATCAGCATGTGATTCAGCTGACCAGCAATCACGCAAAGCTGAAATAGGTCCTAGGTGGAGATGACCTTTAACATGTAGCGTGTGCTTAGCAATGTTAATTGGTGTCTGTGTGTATGTTCCAGTCGAAATTCTCCAAAGCCTTTGTTTTTAGCCTAAAAAAGGTCCGTCTATTCAGTAGATGATCAAAGCAACAAAGAGAATATTGACTACTGAGGTGACCCGGGCAGAAATAATTGACCTTTTTATGTGGCTTTTTTACATAAATATGTAAATTAATTTTTATAATAATATATATAAATTTCAGGTTTAGGTATTCCTAATGACCCAATATTAGGATTAATCAAGTCCTGCTTCTCTGTGTTGCACACACCAAGCTAGTCTAGAGAGACTTCACTGATCGAGTGAAGGTGGTCCCTTCCCCCCATCCAGTCAGCGCTGTAATTGGATGCTTTGCAATAAAATTCATCACAGCGGCTTCGGCAACGCACACTTACTAGAAAATCCACATCACCTGATATCGTGTATGGTAATGTGTATTCCGATAGGAATACTCCTTTTAAAAAAAATTCCACTTTTTGTAAATAGTTAAAAAAATAAAAAGTCAAATTAATTGATTCAATTATTATTTAGTAATCTATCATTAATTTTTTTTTTTCATTTCAATTTACAGTCATCTAATATATTTTTAAACTGGCTAAATTAATTTCACATTTTACTTCTGTGCAACCATGACAGCAGTACTCTTGTGTACCTCACCTCCCAACTTCAGACACCTGCATCGCCATCCTTCACATTTCTGAGGAGAGCCTTTTCCTTACAAGACAGGGAATGACCTTGCAATCACTTTTAGGAGGATCATTAGAATGCCTTATCATTACCAGTACAGAAGGAGGTAAACATTTGCAATGACATCTGCAAATATAGTTTAGGTATATACAATTTTTTGTTTGCTCACAAATCACTTTTAAAGGAGAACACTTCCTAAAGGATCTCTACTGAATAGACTCATTCTAAATTGTTTGCATTGTTTGCACCTGTGTCTTAGACTAATCAGTTTCTTAATGCATTCATTAGGGCTATGCTACACGGCAAACCCCACACTATAACCACGGGTGAGAGAAAAGGTTCATGGTGCAATATAGTCTTATAGAAATATAAAATCATACATTGCTCATAAAACTACAGATCACTGATTGCCATTATACTGTAGAAAAACTTGGAGACCAAGTGTCAAAATGTTTCAAATGTATTGCCGCTTTGAAACACTGCACAAAATCTAGGCCTGGCTAATTAAACTATGACCCAAAAAAAGGTCCACTGTCTAAAAGGGATGTGTAGGCAAAACCAGAAAACAGCTCAGATCATTGACAACAGTAAATATTGTAGATTTTGTTTATTTGAATGTGTTCTTTTTAACTGTGTCAACTGCTGGACTGACATTAAATATATATATTGTTACAAAATGATGAAGGGGAGACACTGAGATTTATGGATAGATGAGTGCAGGTAGCAGCATGTGAGCTCAAGTGGGATCAGCTTCCATGCAATTTTGTTTATTCTGAGTCCATCCCCTTGGAGCTCATGGCTGCAAACTGCACTGTTTTTCTGGAATAATGTCAGTACAAAAGTTGTCATTTTTTCCCAGGGTTTCTCCATACTCTATCTATACATCTGGCAATATCAGTAAATAAAAATACAAATTCAAATTGTTAGCTGCAAATGAAAGTCATTTTTTTATGATGACCTGACTGAATATCGCTCGTGTAGCTTAGCCCTATAAATGTGTTTGCACATGTTGTTTATGTAATGGAAGTGAAGAAATGAAATGTATACAATGAAATAATATTATACAGAACTTTAAGGTTATGTAACTGGTTATATAATTCAATACCTGCAAAATAACAAAAAAGTACTTCACACCAGGAACAAAAAATACACTTAAAAATAAATATATATATTATAAGAAAGAATTATGTGTCATTTCAGTTCCCTGTGAGCGTGTTTAAGATGTTAAGTACATGCTATAATCAGTTACTTTCTAGTTATTGTGTGTAATATGGATCAAGCTATAAAATGAAGATAATTTCACCATTAATCTAACTTACATAAGCCAAGTGACTTTGAGTAATGCGAATGTGTAAAATGGATAATGTAAAACTCGCTAGAATTTTGTATTTGTTTTCAGTGATCTGGTCAGTTTTCCATTGGCAGTGTTGGACTGAACCTACCAGGGGATGCTTGCAGAGTATCTTCTGGTGGCACCATCCAATAGGGTTTGAGTATACCATGGAAAAATATTTCATTTCAGTATCTTAAACTCAAAACAAAATCTGTTTATAAATGTGAATGATGTGTTTATGATGTAAAATGTCAATTTGTCATTAAGGTTACTTTTAATGCTCAACCCACAAAACCCATTTACTGTGGGCCGTGTGTACCCCAATTTGGTGCTGCACAGTGTGGAATTAGTGTGTATGGCATTGTACTGATATTCCTAAAAATAGCCAGTTTAAAAGATAGATTTATACTTTCTGTGCCATCCCCAAACCTGTTGATTTGGAGCCCTTCCCACCATGTTTCTTAGTGGCCCAATTATAGAAAGACTATTTGGCTATTTGTTGTGTTCTGCGTTGAGGATGGTTTATATTTTCTCATCTGTGCTTCCGACACTCCACCATGTTCTACAATCTAACAGGAAGATCAGACTGCCAACAGAATGAGCAAAAGAGTCTTACTAAGGCCCCGTTCACACCTGACCGTTTTGTAGCGCGTCCTACGCCCGACGGATGCTCTACAAAACGGTCAAAAATATAAATTGCATTGTAGTCAATGCCCTCGTTCCCACCTAGGCGTATTTCCGCCCGTCCCTAACGCCCTACAAAACGGCCCACGCCTGAAAAGGTCCCGGGACTACTTTGGGCCGTTTTGTAGGGCGTTTTCCATTGGGATAAGCCAAGTAGCCTTTGGAATCGTGCGACGGTCGCGCGACTTTTTTACCGCGAATCGCGGTAAAAAAACCGCGTGACGGTCGCGCGACAGACGCGCATATTACAATACGCCTAGGTGTGAACCCAGGGTAAGAGTATAATAAAGATCATTGTCCCAATTGTTAGCTAACCTCATTTATCACCACATGCTATAACAAAGTAGATTGTATGTTTTTATCAGGGCAAAGTTCTTTGTGATGTTTTTGTGGGAGGGATGGACAATGTATCAGTATGTTACCTCTACTAGGTCAAGGTAGGTGTGAGCTAGCATTACCAACCTAAAAGAACCACCAATGGCTAAACATACTTACAGGCCAAATGGATGAATGGGTGGCACTGCCTAACCATAATACACTCAGGAGGCTTATAAATCCAGCCTTTAGAGTTCACCTGACATTATTCTCAATTCACAAAGGTAAAACATCAGGTTAAGGATCCTTATTTTCAAAAAAGTGCCAATTATTTTGAGCTAAGTCGAATTATATTTGCAAATGACAATCATACTTATCCTTGTGTATACAGTGAATTAACCCTAATATCAGGTATATCAGAAACCTGTGATTCTAGTTGTTGAAGGTTTTAAAATAGCATTCTTTATACTTGGGGAGGATGTTTTTGTCACAGTTCCTTGTACATTGATCCAGCGCCGGGTTTTGCCTCCTGTCCGAGCTGCTCGGTTTCCTGTCAATCCGCCCTGAGCCTAGGTGTTAAAATGCTTGTGCACCTGTGCTTTAGGCTCTGTTCACACCTAGGTGTATTGAATATGCGCGTTTGTCGCGCGTTTCGTGACACGCGTTTTTGCCGCGATTCGCGGTTAAAAAATGCGCAACAAACGTATGTTTCCAAGGGCTACTTGGCTGAATCCCAATGGAAACGCGCAACAAAAACGCAGCAAAGAAGCTCATGTACCTTTTCAGGCGTAGGCCGTTTTGTAGCGCGTTCAGACGGGCTGAAATAAGGCAAGGTGTGAACCATACCCATAGAAAACAATGGGATTTTAATGTTTGAGCGTTTTGTAGAGCGTTCGTAGAGCGTTGAACGCGCTACAAAACTTACAGGTGTGAACCAGGCCTTAGCTTTAGAGCAACGTGTCTCAATGGTAGTAGGGGGACCCTCTGTTTTCTGTGGCATTCCTAGTTTTTGGTATACCTTGTATTTTGTGTCTTTGCTTGTTCTTGTTGTTTTCAGTGTGCCCTTCCTGCTGTGCTCTTGCATTCCCTCTGTTTTCTGTCCGTCTAACTCTTTGGTTTGCTGTGGCTGTGAGTTCTCTCCACAGCATGTTGCCTGCTCTGTTTTGTGGTTGCCTCCTGCTCCTGCTTACTGTGGTTATTTTGCTCTGTACTATTGTGCACCTCCCTCCTTTCTCCTGTGCACTCCCCTCTGCTGTTCCTGTGTATCTCTCGTCTCTGTGGGTACACCTGTTGTGTGTTCCCTTCTGTTACCTGCTCCCTGTGTCACTCATGTCTTTGCCTCCTTGTCTCTGCGTCTTCCCCATAGTGCCTGTTTTCTGTACCGTGTATCCTGTATGTACCCTGTGTCTTGTCCAGTGTGCTGTGGTCCCTGAGTACCCGCTGGCACTGTGCCTGCATGGTTGTGTCAGAGAGCCGCAACCTGTGAGCTGCCCCGCAGCTCAACATCCACCCCATCCACACCATCAGTGGCTCTGGTGAAGACCAGACGGCACCTTAGATCCTGCAACTCTGGCACACTTACGTTTGTTGTGCGGTCGCTCTGTCCCTGCATCTTCAGAGACCTGTATCCCTGCACATTCCTAATTCAGTCACAATATACTGCTCCACCAGACTCAGAGTTTACGATTCCTGGTGCTCCAGTGCCCAAATTGTGACAGTTTTCTTGTCGCGTGGTCCTTTCAAACCATGTTCAGTCATTTTTAACATAAAATAACTGGTCTGCAACATGTTATTAATACTAATGTTGACACAGATTCTGTTTAACCACTTGCTGACCGGGGTGTTAAACCCCCTTCCTGTCCAGGCCATTGTTCAGTATTCAGCGCTGCGGTACTTTCACTGACATTCATTACGTCATGCAACGCTGTACTAAAATTATTTTTTTAAACCATTTTTTGGGGACAGATCGAGCTTTTTTTGGTGGTATTTAATCACCACTGAGGTTTTTATTTTTTACTATGGTAAGGAAAAATTACCGTAAATTTTGAAAAAAAATCTGTTTCCCCTATATGAAAATGAAACATTGATTATTACCCAATTTTTTGGTAAAATATAAAAGGCAGGTCACGTCGGGTAAATAGACGACAAACATGTTAAGCATTAAAATTGCGCGCACCCGCGAAACCTCAAAAAACTACAATACCAAAAATTGGCCATAGGTGACACTTTAAAAGCTTTTACCGCTCATCAGTTTAGTGTTATCAGTGATTGATGGCCCTAAAATTATTGCTCTCACTACGATGTTCGCAGCGATATGTAACATGTGTAGCGCAATTGACGTTTTCACACGTTGGCGCACCCGACGTGTATTTAAGTTTATATATGCGTATACATGGGGGTGGGGGACTTAAAGGTTTTTTGGGGTTTTTTTTACATTTCTTTATACAGTATGTGACTTTTATTTTATTTTTTACTTTTTTTTTACTTTTTTTTTTACACTTAATGTTATTGCTATCACCAGGGCTTGAACCCCTAATGCCACCTGGGGACCCCCCAAAGAAGCTGATGAAGCAGAGATCTGCTTCATCAGCTTCCTCTCTGGCTAAGGCAGCTAGAGGAATGACAGCTGAATGCGGAAGTGATGTAATACACATCATTTCCACATTCAGACGTCGGAGGGATCAATCAAGGAGGATCTCCCTCCCATCTTCCTCCTGACACCCAGCCGATCGCTTGTATGTGTAACAGCCGGTAACAGCTGTTTCCATTCCACTGTTTTTTTCTTTATTGCCGCTCCCTAGACAAACGGAGCGGTTAACCCTTGCAGTGCGGGGGTAGCCCCACTGCAAGGGTTAAGTTTTCAAAATCCAGAGTTCCATTTTAAGCTATTGAGCTCTGTAAACACAGGGTTTTTGCAACAGAGGAAAAGGAGCCAAGTTCTGCACCAGCTGGCTGCATTGAACATACACACTATTCATTTACTACATTTCCTATTTAAGTGACAGAAAGAAAGGAAAACGCTTTTGTAGAACTATTATTTTTGAAATATGGGAAATTAATTCAAAAAAGGCATCAAACTAACTATTTCAGTCCTTTATAAATCAGCATGTAAAAGAATTTCAGTCATGTGCAGGAATTTTGTGATTGCTTTCATTTGATTTATGTAGGTTAGTTGATCTTTATTTTAGTTCAAACCTCTAAAAATAAATAAATTAGGGATGCACCAAAATTTTGACTGAATATTATACTATGGGCAAAATGTCAATAGTACAAAAACGACAGAAAATTTGGTGCATCCCCAGCCTCTCTCTACCCCACTAGGCGCTGGCTGCAAGTTTCCGACTGTGTCCCCTCCAATCCCCCACTGCTCTCCCCCGCCTGTGTCAGCAGAGGCAGTGGGGATCGAAGGGGACACAGAACCGATCCACCTGCTGGCTTCCAGAGCGGAGGAGAAATCTGTCAGGAGGCCAAGCAGGGCAGAGGCAGGAGGGAGGGAATGGAGCTTCAGGATTGGTAAATATTGTAAATATTTACCGATCTTTCACTGAACTGAGCAAACACTGGGGGATCAGTGCTGATCACTCAGTGTTTGTAAATGACTGTGGACATAGTGATTCAGAAATGAATGAACAGGAAGTGCTATACATCACTTCCTTTTCATTTGTGAATGGGGACATAGTAAATATTTACTATCTGCTCACTTTATGAATGAACAGGAAGCAGCTCAGTACAGAGGCTTCCTGTCTATTCATGGCTGGGTTGATAGTAAATATTTACTATATCCAGATTGTGAATGAACAGGAAGCCTCTGTACTTAGAACTTCCAGTTAATTGAGTGCTGGGGCTGAGATTAAGGACTCTGTGTTCTCAATCTCTTTTTCTATTTTAAAAGCGAAAAATCAGGGGTCTGTTTTTCCCCTGATGTTTCCCCAAAGCCCCTAACAGTACAGTAAAAAAAAAATTAAATAAATTAAATAAAAAATAGTTTGAAAAAAATCTAAAAAAGGTTTGAAAAAAAGTCATCTTTGGTTTCGGTCTGGCAAATTTTTAAATTTGGTTTCGGTCTAAAAATTCCATTTCGGTGCATCCCTAAAATACATTGAAAAAAAAATTAGACAGTATTAACCTCCGTCTGTTCTTGATCGGAATTTATATCAAGTTTGAAAACAGCAAACATGTCGGCACTGGTAAAATATTTCTAATCATGTCTGAATTTTGCAAATTATTCAAAGTAAATTAATAAAAAATTGATGCGTGCGAGGCCTGCTTATGTTTAAATAAACATCAAAGGAGAGATTTAATGGGCTTTTAGTACCCAGTGGACACAGAAAGCATCATTCATGAATCATAAGGGGTTCGGGTAAAGTACACAGAACAACGAATTTGTTTGTTTTCTGCATAATTAAAAGATAGTCCACAAGGTTTTGGGATGGCCTTCAATCTAAGAGGAACAATCATTTACACATTTGCATTAACTCATGAAAGTATGAATGGTGGAAAGGTTAAAATGACCGCTTCAAACTCAGATCTAATGGCACTTCAGGATATCCCTTGTCATGAAATTTATGTTTTCTGCTTTTGACCTAAAATAATGCTCAGTCCCACCTAATTTGTGCCTGAATTATTCATGTGAATCTGCCATTAGGACTGAATTATTCATAAGAGTGAGGAGACATTCTTATTGTTTTTATTACTTGGGGGGGGGAAGTGCGAAATGAATGTCCCTACATAACTGACAGGTTTCCAAAAAAACAAAAACTTTTCATTAATATCATAAAAGATCATCAAAGAAATATCTATATAAATTTTTAGGTTTATCTACAGACAAAGCTTTTTTTTATTTTAGTTTTGGATAGAGCGGGGAAGGATTAGAACTTCTGAAAGGTTTAATTGCTGTTGGTGGCTTATTTGGAAAGATTTCTTAATTTCCTCTCTGGCAAAAAGGTTGTTTCTAGGACAGGAGGCAAGGGACGGCAATACAGACTGAAGTATTTTTTTAAATTTAAAGTGACACTAAACTCAGGAGTTAAACCTTAAAGTGCATTCAAATATCATAACTATTAACAAAAATGTATCTTATTTGTGTATCACTCAGCTGTAGATCCTCAAATCATCTCTGAATTGGTGCTGATACTGTCCTTTCTTCTGGAGGGTGGTTACTTTTGTTCCCCATGGTCCTTGTGTGTGTTGTTAAATAGTCACCACTCCATGCCTGCTCCCATGATGTACTAAAATCTAAATACAAATTAGTAAACTAAACATGAGGTTGTAGTCCATCACAGGAGTGAGCTTGGATCGGTGTCTACAACATACACCGGGGCCATGTGGAACAAAAGTAGCCACCCTCCAGAAGGAAGGACAGTGTCAGCACCAATACAGACATGATTTGAGGATCTACAGCTGAGCGATACACAAATAAGATAGATTTTGTTAATAGTTAAGGCACTTGAATGTATTTTTAAGATTTAACTCCTGAGTTTAGTGTCACTTTAAATAGGGAAATTCTAGAGCCTCTGTCAGCGTTTTATTGTGATATGTTTCAGTGTTGCAGATTTTCCCTCACTTCCTGTCCAGTAAAAGGTTGTCCCCAGAAAAGAAAGTAAGGGGAAATCTCATAACATAACATAGCCCCAGATAGCAGTAAATCCTGACAGGAGATCTAACTTTTGACCATTGTATCCAAAACTAAAACAAAAGTTTTTGGTATAGACACACTTCAAATTTGGAGAAGAAATGTTGAGAGAGAGAGAGAGAAACTTTTTGCAAAGTCGTGGGTTTACTTACTGTCTAGACCCTTTGTTCTCAACTGGTGGGTCGTGACCCAAAAGTGGGGCGCGAACCCCGTGTTCAGTGGGTCACCGCATGCCTTCCACTTTTCTAGGTGACTGTTCTAGCACTGTCTGTTCTCGCGCCAAGCAGCCTTTAAGTTGGGATGGGGCTGTGGCCACGAGGGAGCTCCATCCATATGTGCATTGCTTACAGCTCCCTCACGTGTTCCATAGAAGTGCCTGGACCGGAGTGACATCACATTCTGGTTTTTGGCACCTCTACCGGGCACGCAAAGGAGCTGTGCCAGTAATGCATGTATGGATGGAGCTCTGTCACAGCACAGCAGCCCACACTGGACCCCAGGCTGAGGATCCACTTCAGTTCTTGTAAGGTAGGGAGACTGGGTGGACCTTAAAAAAAATGTAAACAAATTATGTGTGTGAGAGATTGTGTCTGTGGTTGTGTATGTATGTCAGTGTTTTTGAGGGCCCGTTCACACTAGTACAGTGTGCTAATCACATAGTACCCTGCGATTAACGCACTGTACCACGCAATCTCACCTACCTTGCATTCTGGTGTGTTGCATTGCCATTCATTTGAATGGTACCCCAAACGCACCTTCCACCCACAGATCGTACGTCCACACCGGAACGTGCGGTACCCTAATGTCGGGTTTTCCATTGCAGTATGACTTGGGTCGCGACTTAATGACCAAGGACAAATTTGGGTCCTGAGGTTACACAGGTTGAGAACCACTGGTCTAGACTAATGCAGTTAAAGCACTACCCACACTCTTTCCCCGCTACCTGGGACATCATTGAAGTTTTCTCTGTGATGAACAGTGTGGTGTGTGTTAGAGAGATAGAGAATGCATGCAGGCTGTGTTTAAACAGCCTGCAGGTCTAAGCTGGTCCAAAAGGCCTCATAACTATAATTAGCCTGGAAGCTGAATGTTTTGTTGTTTAATGGACTGTGCTGACACCACTTTTACTTTATGTTTGATGCAATGGTGACAGAATGGCAGACAATTCTTAAATGCACTTTGGCATCTGGACTACCTCCTGTGAGCTCTACATTGAAAAAATAAAAAATAAATTCATATTTAATATTTTAAATACTACATAATCGCCAGCTCTTACTTGTAAGTGAAGGGAAGCAATATTTTCTTTTCTTTCTCCTGTCCTTCCCCCACGTTCAGCTCCTAGAAGGCAACTGTGACTTCTAAGAGTGTACAAGGATATAAGCCCTGCACATATAGAAGGTACAAGGATATAAGCCCTGCACATATAGTAAAGGCCAGGCAGTGCTAATCTTGGTTTCTGAACAAAAAAGCAGAGAAGAATTCTACATATTTTTCACAGGTAAAGGGACAATTATCCATCACTGTGGCAGTGTAAAGAGCAAGAATTTTGTGCATTAAACAAAAGTACTTAGTAAGATCTCAGTTTCCTATAGTCAGTCTAGAGAAAGAGGCATGCACATTAGTTCTTACACAAGTTACTTCCCATTGAATATTACTCTCTACCTTATTATATAAGTCCAATATTATTAATAATGTTCAGCATGCAGGGATATCATCAGTGATGACTAGTGGCTAAATGCAATAGTTGTGCCAGTAAAATGTTTTTCATGTTTTTTTGGAACAGATACTAATTTTGTCTTGGGTAATGCCCAGATAGTGGATTGGCCAATTGTCTACAGCAATGACGGGTTCTGCAAGCTATCGGGATACCACCGAGCTGAAGTTATGCAAAAAAGTAGCACATGCAGGTAAATGAAATTTTGCATTATGATTGACTAACGTATATTTCATGAAACAATGTGCTGTTTTATCTGTGCTCATGTGTGATCTGGGCAAAGAGCTAAGTTAGGACTTGTGTACACAGATTTTTTTTTTTAATGGTGTGCAAAGCAGTTTGGAAGGAATTGGTTCTATTATTTGTCTGTGTTCTCTCCTTGTATAGGTGACACTTTTGCTCTAAAAGTCAGCTGTAAGCCCCCATACAGGCTGTTTTATCTCTGGTCCTAACTCTGTGCTGATAACAGAATGATAATTCTGTAGTAGAAGGAGCGTGTCTACAAAACTGTCAAATAGGCTATATTTTTTATTTTTTGCATTAATTAAAGTAATTTTGTTATTTGATAGTTTTATTCAGTGCATATTATATACACAGCTCAGAGTGTATTTAATATCCACTGAACTAGGTATGGAGACAGGACAGCCTCTGTGGGGGCTTGCATCTGCAGAGTACAGTGTTACCCTTGGAGAGCGAGAGAAGAAAAATAAATAATAGAGCAATAGCTATCCCTGAGCAATAGCTATCCCTGATCAATAAATGAGGTAAGAAGGGCCATCCCTATAATTAGGCAGCCTGAGTCAGGCACCATCTCATTGGGTCACACAGGGGGTGGCTTTTGAGACCTTTCAGCAACCAGTGAACCTCTATTCCACTCAGCTCGTGGCAACCAGTGATGTCCCCCCAGTAACATGCACCACTAGCTACCCCCTCCCTGTAACATGCACTACAAGCAACTCCCCCCCGTAACATGCATCACTAGCAACTCCCCCCCGTAACATGCATCAGCAGCACCCCCCGCTCACCTCAGGTGATGAATAGTCTAAGATCACCCCTGATGATAAGTATTTAAGAATAGAGAGTCAGATTATTGTTTTAAATATCTATTTGTGACACATAGTTAGGTACAGTAACCTAGTGGGAAAGACACTGAAATTCAGAAATGTCCGTGGGGAAACCGAGACTTCCGGCAGTGTCAATTTCCTGAACCCGCTGCAGCCCTGACTGGTTCCTCCCTCTGACCTCACAGCACTGCAGGAGAAAATGGTGATGTGTGAGGGTGAGGGAGGAACCAGTGAAAGCTGCGCGGGGACCTGGAGAGCAACCTCTCGAAAGTGTTGATTTCCCGATGGACTTCGGAAGAGCAGTTCTAGTGATTGGACCAGTGTTTGGTGACAAGTGCCACGGGACAGTTTAGCATTTACTGCCTTCTTTTACTGCTTTAATGCAGATTCAGCATCACATGTGGGCATTACCTGCAAATGACAAAATATATGCAGTGTAACAAGGATACTCCACTGTAGTCCAGGTAAGTCAAGTAAAATGCAGTTTATTAAAGGGCAAACACAAAATAGCTTGCAGCAGCAACATAAGACAGTCCTTTATATGGCTCAGTAGCTTTCCTCATGAGCCCTCACTCTGCTCTCTCAGCAGTGTGTCCCAGCGGTCCTAGGGTCACCAACCTACTTGACCTCTCACAGCCTTCCCTGGCTGTTCCACGTGTCCCGCACGCACCTCAGTCTGCTGTGGCTCTGTGCTTCCTGCCCCCACACAACTCCAACACTCCTCTCTGAGTGCTGAGCTGGCTTCCTAATGAGGCTGCTCTCAGCCACATGATCAGCCCAGGCTGGTCATTGGCAACACCTGGCCCCAGGACTGGAGATCTCATCCCACACAGAGCTCTAAAGGTGGCCATACACTTTACAACCATCGCAAGACCTTAGTCTTCCGATGGTTGTAAAGTAATTTAAAAAACGTACGATCTGCACATCTTGGACAGGCAGATCGTACTTGCGATCATCGCAAGCCCACCCCCCTGAGGGACGGGCTTCCGATGACCGCAATGCTGAACGGGCAGTGTGCGTGTGCGCACACCGGCCCGTTCGGCATTTGTCTCCCGAGCATGCTAAAAACCAGCCGAAAATCGTATGATTCTCGGCTTGTTTTCTAGCATGCTCCTTAGACAAAAGACGTGCGACCGTACAGTAGAAACGGTCGCACGTCTTCATTCACACTACACGATTCTCATACGAGAATCGTGTAGTATATGGGCACCTTAAGAGATCTCCAGAGCTCCAGATCCCAGCTACATTTAGGAAAACCTGGAAGAACCTGAAAAGCCAGGCTCTTCATTATAACATGCTTTACTTTCTGGACCCTCTCAGCCCCTTTGGCTGAGAGTCCTGGGTGCCAAAGTTGCCATACTACTCTGTGGCATTGGCTTACAGTGCCACAGCAGATGAAACATCATATTTATTGAATATTATTTAAAGTCTTAAATCTTTCTTACAGCTTTATGTATGGGGAGTTGACAGACAAAGAGACTATTGAAAAAGTCCGACAGACATTTGAGAATTACGAGATGAATTCCTTTGAAATTTTAATGTATAAGAAGAACCGTAAGTGCTCCATATCACACTGTCTTCCTCTTTATGGTTTCTTACATGTATTCAGATTTATGTTTTGGTTCTTTTTACCCTCCTTTGTGTTGTTACACGACAGATAATATAATTGTACTGTTTTATACGCCGATGCTTTATTCAGTGCTGCAGTGATCATTAAAGAACAATGAGTTCTGCGTGATTGGTAAATTGCCAAATCACCTCTGTTCATTATTGTCTGCTGGTTCAGAGCTGTGCTCCCAGTAATCTATTTGCATTCATAGAACGAGTGTTCAGCTGAGGTGCAGATGTTGTTATAAGCAAAATGGAACTGTCTATACTGTGCACCATTTGCTTTTAATATACCAAAAGATTTTTGGTAGATGATGCTCTACTGGCCGTCCTTAAAATGTAACTGTGCTTATAGTGCCACAGATATTCCTTCTAGTTATAAAAGCTATATTCATCTGTTCTCGATCCATCAAGATGTTTTCTAGGCAGCACTGATTTTGTTAAGGTTTTCTCTAACCTGCATGCCATACTCCATTCATTCCTATAGAGAATGTGTGTTCCAGAGTATGGGCTCTCCATAGTATTCAATGGAGAATGCAGACCGCATACAAAGTTTTGGGCCCATGGAGGCACATCCAATGGGTACATCTGCGGCATACTGATGAGGTCATCACTCTGATTAAAATATTGTAGTTTCAAAGCAAACTACAGCCTTTACAATCATATTGATAGGATGGTGTTTGCAGTAATGGCCACAGATGGGGCCATGTAAAATCACGTGTAGAGTAGAAGTCACCAGCACTCCATAGATGTAAGAATAATCAACTCGGATTTATTCACTTAACGCCATATGTATACATGTTTTGGGGCCACGCAGGGTCCCTTCCTCAGGATAACATAGTAAATCCACTCTCCCTCAGTCAGCAAGCTTTCTTTTCAGCACATGGGCATGCAGCAGAGCCTATTGGCTTAGATGTAGATTAATGGCCCTCACCCAGGTTAAGTGCTGTGGTACAGGAAATTACAGGAGAATGATATCAAGACAGATTTAGGTCTTTATACTTGATACAGTAAATATTTTGGTGAATATATAATTGCATTAAATGGCTTGATCACAAGCAGGGCTGTCTCTATAAAGAGGCAGCCTGAGGTTGTTGCCTCAAGTGGCATATTTTTCACATGGGGGGGGGGGATTGCACAATGTTTGCAATGTGCCTGCTGCTCTCTTTCTGGCCAGAGCGTCCAAGGTTGCTGAGAGCTCTAGCAACCTGGGATGCTCTGGCCGGCATCCCGCCCAGTTCCTGCCAACCAGTGACATTGGTTGGGATGCCAATCTGGGTGGGGAGATGCAGAGCCTGAAGAGTGTGGCATCACTCAACCACCTCCAAACCCACCCCAGCTGCCTCAGGTGGCAAAAAAATCTAGGAACACCACTGGTCACAAGCTTGTACCTGGAAGTCCATAGTAGATAATGTGTAGAGAGCATGCAAGGGGCCTGGCCAGCAATATTATGACAAGCGGCAGTGCAGAGTAGTCAGCAACATCTCTGTTTGGGACAGGTGATTATATTACTGGAAGGGGCTGCTGGGGGTGTGGAGCACATCATCTAAATATACCTTCACCAAATGTTCACTTACAATTTAAAGTAAAGTAGTCATGAGAGAATAACAAGGCTGCCCTCCCTGCAGATCTCCTTGCGAAAATATTGGGTGCTTAACTGTTAAGCTGAAACACTGGTTTTAATACTTCTGAGTTCCTCATCCAGAAGAAGTACACTAATCAGTAAAGTTAGAGAAGAGTCAGTCATGTCATTAAAAAAGGCTATGAATTGCATCAGCAGTGTCTCCAGCAGTGCAGGGGGCACACAAAAAGTAATAAGCAAGTAATAGTTAATGGGGTCAAAACAACAATCATTGTTAGCTGTAATGACCAAAAAAAATTAAAGGAGCAGGATGGAAATTTTTTCTCAAACTAAAGAAGTTCTAAAAGAGAATACGGTTTTCCTTTGGGAATGCTATTCATTTCAAAATCAAAAGATAAAGATTACATTTCAAACAACATTGGCCAAATCTCTGACAGCATTATCAAATGGTTTTTTTAGTTTTTTTGTAAGAACGTTCGTATGACTTTCTAACCGTGTATACCTAGCTTAAGGTGTAAATGACATAGAGCTTGGGGACGGTTAGAGTCTCTTGGCGGTCTGGAGCGCTGTGGACCCCTGCTCTAGAAACTGACAATTTTCTGACACGCTATGCGGTACTATGCTTAGATAGCACAAATTGCTGCAGCAGAGAGTGCTACTGTAAGTAGATCTTGGCAAGCATATCTTTAGTATACAGGGCAAAATTATGTGATTGAGTCTCTTTAAATCTTAAGAGATGGCTCAGTTTAAAACCAGATCTCTGGTAGTTACTGAACTATAAAATTATACTTTTTTTTACTCATACTTTTTGTTGCCAAATAAGTGCTCACATACCTTTCACTGCAAAGGTGAGAAATAAAAATGCTTCTTCTTTGTGGGTAACATTTACATTCCTGTTTCAGGGACACCCGTGTGGTTCTTTGTAAAAATCGCTCCCATTCAAAATGAACAGGACAAAGTGGTATTGTTTCTTTGCACTTTCAGTGACATCACAGCCTTTAAGCAACCAATTGAAGATGATTCAACAAAGGGTTTGTATTATTCATCTTTTGTCTTCACATATACACACACAGACTTATGGAAGGGAAGCAGCTCTCTAGAAATGATTATTTGGAGTTACATAAGCCTGTAGGTCATTGTCTGTTGTCAGATTTTTCATTTTTTTGGAATAGGGGAACTATTTTGGGCTGTCGTCAGATTGTACTGCATTTTTCCTCTCACAGAGATAATCAATTTATGCAAATGTAGATGTTTACCGTTGAGTTCTATCTACATATCTTACCACTCAGCATTTTGTTGTAAAGGCAGCAACATAACACAGTACTGGTTGAGGGCTATTAAGTCTTACGATCAAAGATCAAAGGACATTGTTTACTGCAGCTTACAAACTAATCAATAAAATATGCATTAAAGCCTATCTCTGGGCAAACAAGAACCATTCCCATTGGAGTGGGTCTACTTCTGCACTGTAAGGGTTAACTGATTATTTATACCTAGGGGACCTGAGTAAAGAACCTTTACTTAACTTATCTCCCCTTCCCCATGTGGTCAGTGCTCACTTCTTCCCCCTCTTGCTTTGGCTCAGCGTCCTCATGTATAATGCAGGTCTGTGGGCCCTGCAGTAGACATCATGCCGATTGCTGAAGCAGAGGGGGTAGGAGGGTACGAGCACCGGTATTGGAGCCAGCAGAAGCAGCGATCAGGTAAGTAAAAGTGCTTTATCCCCATAGGTGTAAATGAGTAGCTAACCCTTGCAGTGCAGGGGTAGCATCACTGCAAGAGGAGTTTTTTTGTTTGCCCGGAGATAGGTTTTTAAATAATTTTGGGTGTTAAGTCTATGCTTAAAGATGGTAGCATATACATTTTTGGTATCCATGCAACACTTACATATTATGTGAAAACAAAACGTTGCACCTAGTGTACAGATACAAGAAGATGCAGTCATTATGCATCACAATTTTTCATCCTGGTTCAACTGAGTAATTCCCATCCGTTTGTTCGTTATTGGTAAAATAGGTCTAAACCAATAACTAGTCTTTATGAAGGTGTCATAATAGTTTGACTGTTTAATCCATTTCTGTAACACCAACATGATGAATAGTGCATTACAAGGTGCGTGTAACCATACACTTTGATTTAAAAAGGCCTCATGATCTAATGTCCCTATTGGAGTCATGCAGAGAGACGTTCACTTAATACGAATATGGGTGGAAAAGAAATAGCATTGTTCCAGAAACGTAGTACACACAGGAAAAAAACACAATAAATCAAACTAAGGCTGGCCATACACCTATCAATTTTTCGTTCAACCCCCGACTCGATCGAGGAATCTCGCTGTTTACATTGTATTCTGACAGGTGCTGCCGCCACCTGCCAGAAAACCCAAAAAGAGCAGGCAGCTCATTGGCTGCCGAATCTGATCGATCGAAAATTTTCCAGCCGGCTCCTTCGAGCAACTGATCGAGGAAGGCCGGCTGAAAGGGAGCCGACAGCCCCACACACTGCGAATTTCAGCCAGTACATTCAAAACCAGCCGAAATTTCACCAGTGTATGTGAACCTTAAGACAGTTGGCCATGATTGTTACAACCAAATCTGTGTGATCTTTCTTAATTTTACCAACAACAAGGTTGAACTGTAACGTGTGGCCAGCTTAAAATTCCATGTAGATGGAATTCAAAACCACTAAGCTAACCACTAAAACATCATGTAGCTAATTTATGAACCTGAAAACCCTTTTTTATGGTCATCTTCATGCCAAGAGTGCAACACAGAGTTCTGTATGTGAGATTATTGCAATCTCCTCCATTCATTGCCACTATCTGATCTCAGACATGTCATACTGATGTTTTATGGGCCACATGTAGCCCTCTTGTTCCTTCTTAGAAGCTCTCTAACACAAAACAAATGTTCCCCCAGCTGTTGATAAGTAACACTTACATGCATCATTTTGCAGCTATAGAATTCAATAAATATTTTGGTCCCTTTCTCTGGGATGAGATATGGTTAGTGGTAATTTTTACTATAATGTGAAGTTCTGAAGTGCCATAATCTTGGAAGTATGTGCAGTCTTCAGTATACATAATGTGGCCCCTTTAAATAATAAAGTCTTCTCAATTCTGCGGCAGGTTCACCTGAGTTTGACATGCCTGAATTATGCAGTTCCAAAAAGCAAACAAGACACCTTCTTATTCAGAGGTTACGTCTAGAAGGCTCCTGCTATTGTGACCTGTGCTGCTGTTAAGAAGCCATTTGTGTAATTTTATCTCTTCCATTACTTAGATTCATTCCTGGCACTGAGTAATGGTTCCACTCCTGATTCTCTATTATTTTGTTTGCAGAAAGCAGTATGTATCTCACCATAAGATAAGGTGTACTTCTTCTAATGGAGTTAATTAGGCAGCAGTTTGTTACAGAGACCTAATGAGTGAGCCAGTTACAGTGACATTAAACTCAGATGTTAAATCTTAAAAATGCATTCAAGTACCTTAACTTTAAATAAAAATGTATCTTATTTGTGCATCACTCAGCTGTAGATCCTCAAATCATCTCTGAATTGGTACTGACACTGTCCTTTCTTCTGGAGGGTGGCTACTTTTATTCCCCATGTTTTCTGTGTGTCCTATAAAGTAGTCACCACTCCAAGCTCACTCCCGCGATGCACTACAATCTAGCATTTAGTTTACTCATTTGTATTGAGATTGTAGTCCATCACAGGAGTGAGCTTGGAGTGGTGACTACTTTATAGGACACACAGAAAACATGGGGAATAAAAGTAGCCACCCTCCAGAAGAAAGGACAGTGTCAGTACCAATTCAGAGATGATTTGAGGATCTACAGCTGAGTGATACATAAATAGGATAAATTTTTGTTAATAGTTAGGTTACTTGAATGTATTTTTAAGATTTAATTCCTGAGTTTAGTGTCGCTTTAATATAAAGTGTTCAGTTTTGACATACATCTCCTTTTATATAATCCAAAGAGAGGTCCATATATATATATATATTTTTTGTGCCCATTTCCATACCTCTCAACCTACTGAGATGTAGAAAAGGGACACCTTTACCAATATTTTTATTGAGTTATAAAAACATAAAACAGGAGATACAGGAAAATCAAATACACAACCGCTTCCAAACATCATACAAGTGCATGGAATGGCATGAATTAGTGATACTAATGCTAATAGAATAGATCATAGATCCCAGGGGTAGGCACACATTTGGCCCTCCAGTTGTGGCAAGAATACAAATCCCATCATGCATCTGCTTCTGGGAGTCATGCCTGTAGCTGTCAGCCTTGCAATGCCTTATGGGATTTGTAGGTTTACCACAGCTGGAGGGCCAAAGTTTGCCTACCCCTGATATAGACCATAGAACAGATCACCTAGAGGTATGGTCAGATGTAGGAACCTGGATGGGTAATTAAAGAATTAAAATCTCAGAAATAGTGAGGTTGAGAAATCAGGAGAAAGTGAGAGGGAGTAGAGAAGGGAAAAGGAGGGATGGGGGAAGGAAGTGAAAGGAGAAAGAGCGCCCTAAGTAGACATGTAAATTTTGTTAAATTGGGACATTCGAATCCATCTGAATTTTCGAATTTGAACGAGTGCAAACACATCCATCCGAATTTCATTCAAAATTAATTAAATTGGACATATGACAGGTCTCTGGCCAGGGGCCTTAGGCGCACATTACAGTATTGGTTTATGTTAAAAAATCTGAGGGTTTATTGTCACTTTAAGTGTAAATGGACCATAATTGTTTCTTATTCTGTTTTTATCGTAATAGCAGCTTCAGCAAATAAAGAGAGAAAATGGCTGTTGGGGTTGCATTACAGGCACAGTCATGTGACTTTGTTCCGAAATGGGAATCCCAAATCCGAAAAACAAAAGAAATAAAAATCTTAATTGCTCCGAAACAATACACATTTTTTGCGGGGTATACATGTCTACCCCTAAGCTTGTCCAATTTGTCTGGAAACACAACCAATCAGCTTACTTAAAATCATAAATCTCTAAGGCTTCAATCTTTTTTTTTTTTAAATCTGGAGAGTTTTGCTGTCAGTCTTTTATTAAATGCCAATGTGAATATAATCTCAAAGTCATTATTTGTATATCTGTAGACACACCCTTTAGTAGTAATGAGGCCTCGGGCATTGCACTGTGGGATGGGGCAATAGGGTCGCCACAACCTGGAACAGGAGATATTTATGTGCCAGCTACAAGCTACAGCTTAAATCTAATGCAGTTTTAGCTACCCAAAAATAGTCAAGACGTGCTGTGTAGGAGGAGGGAGAAGAGTTTCTACTTGACTCCTCTAATGACGACAGCTTTAGAGTCCTTTAGAAGTATTACTTTTCAGGCCTACTCTAGGCTTTTGTGCCTCCCCACTCTTTACCTATTACCATGGCAACAAAGTAAGTCCAGGTTACAGGAGGCTTAGGGGTTCCTAGCTCTGCTGTTATTCTTCCTCACCTCACTATGACATTAAATTTTCCCACAACCTAACTGATGTACAATGTTAATAAGTAAAACTGCTAGAGCCTATTAGTATAAAGGCTTATCCATTTTAGCGAGCAGGAATTAATACATTTTACTCTTCCCAAACACTCTGAAACCCTTTATACTGTAAAAAAAGAATAGTGCCTCTCTTTATAATTCTTCCCAGCCATGTATTGTTTTGTCCAGCATTACAGGTACTCTTTAAAATGGGCCTATTTCTACAATTCATACTTCACATCGGTTAATAGGTAAACACTACCAATTCCGATTATTTTGATTACAAAAATTGCTCTTTTCTACAAATAATAAAAAAATTTACTTTTGAAGTTTAGGCAAAAGTTCACATGGTTCCTATTATGGGGTGTTTTACATTATTAGAGACTGTAGTAGGTTTTTATTCAGGCGTACCCTTACAGACAGAATTGCAGAGAGATCAGGGGGACAGATAGTTCAATGTCTAATGTGGTGTTGGGCCATCATCTTGTCTAGTTTGCTATAGCTACGCTTTGTTCTTTTAGGCTCCATTCACATGAGTGGTTTTCCCCGCGTACATACGCGCTAAACATAAAAAACAATGCATTCCAATGTGCATTGTTCATACTATTGCGACATCCAGGTGGTACGAAACCCTGCGTGATTTTAGGGGCGGATTCCGCACACAACGCTTGGAATCCGCGCATATGTAAAACATTTTTTTGTGCCATGCGGTTTTCTGCACGAAAAACGTGAACGCCATATGTAAATGGAGCCCAAGAGACTTTTCATATCCTGTCATATAGGGAGATAGGGCTATAGACTGTATGTATATGGGATAACAGATTTTATAAGGGGAGAATGACACAACCCCCCAATGTATGAATATGGAATGCACATTCATGTGAATGCTTTGTTATATATGAGATATAAGTGACTATAAACCTCGTATAATGTCTATATTACATATTCTGATTTTTTTTTCTTTCTCAGGCTGGGGTAAACTTGCACGTTTAACAAGAGCTTTGACAAGCAGCAGAGGGGTCTTACAACAGCTTGCTCCCACCGTCCATAAAGGGGAAAATGTACACAAACACTTCCGGCTTGCCGAGGTAATGCACAGCTAACATTGTACACTGTATTTGTAGCCATGTTGTGGACCAAACCAATATTATGCTATATGTCTTAATTATGTTACTACAGGGATCTCAAGTCTCCCTGATGTTCAGGGAGTCTCCCTCTATTAGATAGCGGCTCCCTGATGTCCGCGAGAGAGGCATTTTCTCCCTGAAAGGTCTGAGTATACCTTTCCGGTAAGATATCAGTGGGTAAGGTTTCAGAGTGAGGCTTGCCTCGTGGAGCAAGGTCATGTGATCTCTAGAGTAGAAGGAGGAAGAAGTAGAAGGAAGAAGCTACTTGTTGCACAGAGAGGGCGGACATAGACTACTAAGTGATGTTTCTACAGGTGTCCACTGTGCTGTGCGTTACAACGTCTTGTGGTAACGTGATAATACACACATTTTACCACCTGTTACCGCTATAGTTGCAACTGTTTCTGGGAAAAATGCTGGCTTTATGATCTTTTTACTGTTAATAACATTACCAACAACTCCAATTCTTGGCAGCCAGTTCAATAAAATACCAGCCAGGTGGCAACTCTAGTTACTACAACGCATACAGTAGGTATAAAGCAGCCTGAAAGTCGAGCTGTGGGAAAAATTAATCATTTTGTATATGATACTATCTGTGAATAGCTTTAACACATCAGTGTTTGTTTTGATTGCTATATAATTATGCCTCTAAGGGCCCGTTCTCACTTGTGTGTTATGGCAACATGCTCATTAATGCCTGCTACCACAAGGCATGGCAATGCACTTGCTCTGTGTGCAGTGCATTTTGGTGCCTTTCATTGTAAATGGCACCCCAAAGCACTGTACAGTAGATCCCAATGCAAAATGCATATACCGTGTGTTGTGTTGCAAAAAAAATGGTCATGTGCATTTTTTTTCCTGTGTGTCGCGGCAAATTTTCAATGGGGCAAAGGGTCGCGGGTCGCTACAGCAGGACCCTTTTTGGAGCGGATTTAGCCGCGATTCAAGCTTGCTCAATGCAAGCTTGAACGCGATGTCGCGCGGCAAATCTTGCGATATCGCGCAATATGCAAATCGCGCGACAAACGCGCGATTTGCATATCGCGCAGTGGGAACGGGGCCTTAGGCACACATTACAGTATTGGTTTATGTTAAAAAATCTGAGGGTTTATTGTCACTTTAAGTGTAAATGGACCATAATTGTTTCTTATTCTGTTTTTATCGTAATAGCAGCTTCAGCAAATAAAGAGAGAAAATGATCTATTAAAATTGATATTAAACTGAAACAGGTATCTCATATGAGATGTACAGCACAAAGTCATTTTAATAACAATAACCATACAAGCTCATATACCACCTCCATCTATATTTTCTTTGCAATGCAACCCTGAGTTCACACGCATCTATCTCGTCTGCATGCACTTTATTCATAATGATACAAAGCATACGACTGTCAAATACAAGAGGCTAATGTAGATATATTGGCTTACGGTGGCGATGTGGGCAGCGGCTGAAACGATATTTCTGAACAGCACCGCTCATCGCCTTGTTTAATATTCTGCCTCTTCCTTGTTTAAGACAGTAGTGATTAAGAAACATTTGCATTCATGGATGCAGCTTGTTCTCACGCAGCTGACCGATCTGCTGTTTATACTCAGCACACACTGATAGAAATAAGGAGGGATATGAATGACTTTACGTACTGAAGATCTCACAGGTTCCTGTAGATATGACACAAGAAGGTGGAATAAATAGAGAAGTACATTGCCTTGTTGTTGTATGAGATACGAAAGCTCTTGTGATTAATTACCATAACTGCTATTGCTAGTGACTAGAGAATCATATTAGGCTTGGAACAGTGAAGGTTTTTTATGGGCGGGAAATTGTAGGGACTGGTAAAACAGTTGTCTATGTAGGTTGTTCACACAGAAAAAAATAAATCCACTTTTTTGCTGTAATGTGTGTTTAAAAAAGAACTCCGGTCACAATTTTTATTACCCTTGCATGGGGTTACCCCCGCAGTGCAAAGGTTAACTGCTCATTTTTGCCTAGGGCAATAAAAAAATAAGTTATACTCACCCGATCCTTGGAGTTGGAAGCGCTCCCCCAGCCTGTCTCCTTCTCCGCTGCAGCGATGGTATGTCTCTCGCTGTAATCACATCCAATACATGATGACTTAGGGACCTTGGACCACTGCAGCACAGGGGGAGAGACACTCCAGGGACTGGTCTAAGAGCTGGATGGCTCAGAAGATCAGGTGAGTTTAACTTTTTTCTTTGACACTTGGCAGAAATTAGCAGTTACCCCTTGCAGTTCAGGGGTAGCCCCCATCTGTGCCCGACGTTCTTCTTTAAAAAAAACACTGTGGATGAACTGTATCATATGAAAAGCCAATGTGGCAATTTAGTGCACATCAATCTGTTTTCCTCTACCTAAAGCTCACCGCACAAATTACAATCAACTTTAGCTCTACTAACAAAAAGTATGTAGTTCAAGGGCTTGTCTGATTGGATACAAATTGAATGGATTGTTTAGGTAAGGTCACCAGATTACACAGTTTTGGTAGATCTAAGGTTGATTGTACAGAGATTGTACATTCATTGTAAAATGTATGGTTAGCCTTAAAGTCCTAAGCAAATCTTGGCTAAATGCATTAAAAAACATGTGAAAGTATATGCAGGGGCGTAACTAGAAAGCACAGGGCCCCATAGCAAAATTGTGTATCGGGGCCTGTGATTTCTAGTTACTTCCCTTGCAGAGCTCACCTGAGATCCCTCACAGCCCACCTGAGAGTGACCCTGCAGAGCCCACCATAGTCTCTCTATGATGGGCTCTGCAGGGTCTCAGGTGGACTGGTCACACCCCTGCACACCTCTTACCTGTCAGCCCCGATCCGCTGTCAGCCTCCTGCACCGCTGTGCCCTGCCTCCTCCATGGTCGCCGGCAGGCCCTGACTCCTCCACCGCCGCCGGGTCTGGCCTCTTCCTCCTCCTTCACCGCCGCTGGGCCCCGGCCTCCTCCACCGCAGCTGCTGGTTGTCACTGACTCTGCAGCGGCTGTGAGGAGGAACGCACCACTACACAGATCACAGACAGGTTTTCAGTGCTCTGGACAGCGGCGGTCTCCTCCTCACAGCTGCCAGTGACAACCAGCAGCCTGCGATGCCATAGCGACCCAGACGGCCCGCACGGCATCAGGGGGACCCCATTGTTCCCTTTCTTGCTCGGGCCCCATAGCAGCTGCCTAGGTCGCTATGGTTCCGCCACTGAGTATATGCATGTTTAAACCCAAACTCCAAAGAAAAAGCTAAATCAGATGAAATACAAATAAGGGAGCTTTTTATCTGACAAAGGATTTGTATAACTTTCTATTCAGTTCTGAGATATACACAGCTCTGCCACAATACACAGCCCTGTCTGGCGTGGCAGGAGAACTGATTTTTCCCCAGCTGCAGTTTCACTTTCACATACATGCCCCCTCTCCGCCCTGTGACTGGACAGTAAAAGAAGAAGAAGAAGCTGCACACTAAAGATCTCATTACACGATCACTCTGCTTTGTCCTTATATCAGCATGCTCTTTGCACTGCAGCAGACTTGATTGGCTCCTTGTGCTGTTTCTCCCTCCTCCTCTCTGAGCTCTGCTTTGCAGACTGAGCAGTAGACTGCAAGAAGCTGATACCTACTTAATGTTGGTACTTCCACCTGCTTGCAGTAAAAACATACATGAAACGATGTGTCCATGAATACAGAGCTGTATTAATTTGTGTCTTTCATAACTGCCTTGAGGTCAGTGTTAACATTACCTAAACCAACCATACAAGTTTAAACCCTGCTTCTTCCAATCTTCATGCTGCCTAGATTAAAGCCCAATCGAAGTCTCACACCTTTTTATGACTTTATAGTCCTGCACTGCACATTATGATTTGTGACTAATTTTTTGCTTGGATTTACTTAAATAGCTTTTTCTCTTTACTTCCTATGCTCATGCTTCAGTGCTCTGTGCTGGCAGAGCTGAGTAACAGCCACACCTCTCAACATAAGCTAACACTCAGACTTGTATGCAGAGAAAGTGAGGGGGGGTGTCTGAGCAGGTTTGTGTGAATTTTTTTTTTCTAGGGACTATTAGATCTCAGTTCAGACTTAACTTTTGGCTGAATTGGGCTCCCTTGGGGCAGTGGCATCACTAGGGGATGCGGTCCGCACCGAGTGACATCATTAAAGGGGTGTCACCCCCTCTGAAAAGTAGAGCACCCGTTCATGGACTGAGAGCCTGACAGTTGCACGAAAGAGGAGGGGATCCGGCGGCATACCTTATTCCGCCGGGTCAACTTCCCCTCCTCTCTCTGCCGGCATCCATCACTAAGATGGCTGCAGGCAGGTAACCACTCATGACCTCATTAGGCATGTGTACATCACGCGCATTTGCGATGATGTCATGGCTGGGTGTTACCCAGTGGGTGCTCCGGGTCACACCATGCCTCGGGGCGCCCCTGCCTTGGGGTACCAGCTGCCTGTTGCTTCCCTGATACTTCTGAGTCTGAGCTGTGGCTGGGGGTAGGATCTGTGTGATACATTGATTGACTCTCGTGTAAGGCAGTTGTTTGGCTGCTCAAACACTTGGACATGGCCCCAACGCATACCCAGATGTATGTGGGAGCCCGCAAAGGCTAAAACCCCATAAAAAATGGCATATAAACAATCTTTCCAAATACAACAACAACTTAACTTAAAAAAAATAATAATAGTAAGCGATAACACAAATGTCCACATGGGCTTAGATGTTTCTCACATCTAATTGCAATATTCTAAATATTTTACAGCTTTACACTGATAATGAGGTAGGTGTCTAAATTGGCCCTGTATGTGTGTGCAATAGGGACCTTAGACTGTTAGCTGCTTGTGGGCAGGGACTGATGTGAATGTGCAACTATGTAAAGCGCTGCGTAAATTGTCGGCTCTATATAGATACCTGTAATAAATAAATCAATAGTTGCCTGACCAAGGCTGGACATCTGGGCACTACCATTAGCCAACAATCTGGCAATTTACAGCCTTTGAAAAAAAACTATTACCCAGATCTCAGATATATTTAACCTCCTGTCTGGTGCTTTGCACTGAATGTTTTACATTCCCTTCTTTCCCGAAGATAAATCTTGTATTTTAAGCTGTGATGATCTGGTCTCACACTGAAGACCCATCCAGCATAGCTTAACATCAGAAATGTCACTTCTTTTGAATTATATGAGTTATCTGGTGAATTCCCAGGGTCCTCCCTGTGGCATATCTGATGGACCTTGTCTTCTTATAGACATTCTATTAATGCAGAAGAGTGCGGGGGAAATGACAAGTGTTCAGGCCTCTAAGGAGCTCCATGTTATAGCTTCTGTCTGTCTTACATTCTCATTTGTTCTTTTTTCTTTAATAGTACACTTGCTGTATATATTGTTTAAAAAAAAAAGAACATTTAAAGGTCTATTATATTCTTTAGTGAGAAAGGAGAGCAGGCTGGAGATTAAACTCTGAGAAGGAAATTAAACTTTCTGAATATTAATAGAATGCTAACCAGAATTCTGATTGCGGTTTATGTAAAAGATGGCCAAAAGGGATCCCCTTTGTCCCACCAGTGTCTACCTATAGAGGAAATTTAGCAGTGGTTGCTCTGACCCTTTAAAATAAAACCAATGCAATGTTAAATCTGATTGGTTACTGCACATAATTGCTCCTTTGATTGGCTTATTGATTTAACGTTAAGCTAAAACTGTATCTTACTAATACGATTTATGGATCTGCTACACTATTAGAGGTGTGTGCACAGGGTTACCACATAGCACAACAGAGTACATCATGACCTGTTAACTTTGTCTGGCCCTGGAAAGACTGGGCAACATGTCTGCATTGAATGTTTGAATCGACCTAAAGCTAACTGACCCCTTAAAGTAGAATTCTCTCATTCCTGGCTTCTTTAATCAGTATGAGCCCAAATAACGCTGTACGCAATTATACAACATATCACATAACTAGAAAAACCTTTGCATCTACATTCCCCCTCCACCATCATTAGGTTATTGAAAGGCTCTGCATATTGTTCCAGCGTGCGGTGAGCTTTCTCATGGCCAACATTGCAACAGGAATAGCACACAAGAGCCATTGATTATACACATGATAATGGCAGTCTGTAGCCTCCTGAATGCTCTAGGTACACTCCGGGGTATCATCCACAAATTCAAAATCTCCTAATGAAACTTGTTCCCCATAGTGAGGTCTTTTCCCTGAGCCAAGGCTGGGATCCCATGTAGCAAGCCTTAACTTTGTTGTCTTTGAGTCTCCCTGAAATGCAGTTTACCAGTAGTTCTTTTTTAGCAGCATTTCTTTCCCCAATGAACAGTAAGTGATGGGGGAAAGAAAGCGGCCGACATAATTCCACCTCTGTGCAGATCACTGTGACCTGCTTTTAGGGAGGAGGCACCCTGCTTCTAAACCAAAAGGGTTGGCATTATGAGAACATTGAAACAAATGCAGGTGACTAATGCTCTAACTACTTAAAGAGGTAACCTATTAATATGTTTTTGGATTGTGGGAGAAAACCAGAAAACCTGGAGGAAACTTAATCAGACAATATACATACTCCGTGCAGGTAGTGTACTGTAATGAAACTCTTTAAGAGCCCGTTCATGCGCTATCCAGTGCGTTCCAGCATGGTTCTGTGCCGTGAATGCACTGGATTGCATAAACTAAGCATCCCACGTTCTGGGGCAGGAGGGGGCGTGGTGGTCCCACTCATGTCAATGACACCGTAGAAACACCTCCCACCCGCAGTGCGATCACCCGCACCAGGACGCGTGGTACAGCAATGCCCTGTGTTCCAGTGCGGTGCGAACGCAAAAAACCATGCATGCACGCTGACCTGTGTTTGATGGTCTGTTTTTTTTAATGCAGGATGACAATGCTACATGAGCCCTATTGCCACCAGTCATGTTTGTCTATCTATCTATCTATCTATCTATCTATCTATCTATCTATCTATCTATCTATCTATCTATCTGTCTGTCTGTCCGCCTGTCTGTCCGTCTATCTATCTATCTATCTATCTATCTATCTATCTATCTATCTATCTATCTATCTATCTATCTATCTATCTATCTATCTATCTATCTACAGTATCTATCTATTTATCTCTCTCTTTCGATAATTATCCTGTAATGTTGGGGAATTTGGGGGCCTTTTTGAACTCTTGCTTTGGACACCCTAATATCTAATTTCAGCTTTGCCTTACATCAGCTGCAGCCCCGAATACAACAAACACTGCACATATCTTACAGTATTTATTGCGGCACAAGTCACAAGAACACATTCCCATACATCATGTAAAATGTATGCGGCTCTTTATCCAATTGATTATGTCATTATTCAGATTAATGAGATATTGACTGTTTACTGTTTGCAAGATATTAGTTCCCCGTTCAAACTCATAAGAGTACGTGTCTGCTTATAGATCAGTATTATGTTGTAGTCATTAGTGAGAAAGGCTTTTAGAGCAATATAAATTGGCATAGATTATTCTATGGAGAATTCAGAACATTTTTTATAGACCTGATTCATCTGCAAACCTGCATCATTCACAGTGCTTTAGGACGAATGCATAATGATTATTTTCAATATAGAATTATCATATATAGATATTATTTTCTTATAGAACGGCAAGTATGAAATATTGCATATGAAAATGTTATCATTTCCTTTTCAGACAGAAGGTGAGAGCGCCGGACTTTTTTATACATGTTTTCCAGACTATCCTTACCTGGCTTACTGAAGAAAGCCTGTTGTTTAAAGAGCTCAGTAACTTACACACAAAAGTGAATAAGTCAGAGGGGTGACTTATCTCCCACCCTGCAATGTTGTTTTCAGGAAACTCCATAGAACTTTTCAGTTAGAGGAAGAGAGTCCCTATTGAAAACCCATAATACTTTGGGAATCCAATGTCATATGCGTTCTCTGTAATAATCAGTATTTGTAAAACAAAGATTTCTTAAAAACATATTTTTTTAAAAACTGTAAAAAAAGGTTCCTGAAAACTTAACACTCTTGCATGATATTGTTCCTGATATTGGGGCCCTGTGGCTACTTTCATGAAATTGTTGGATGTTAAAGATGTTCCCATAGTTTTATGTATGGCCAACGCTTCATATTTAGTACACATTGAAGCAGCTAAGGGTCCCAGAAGTAGAAGGAATGCTGCAAAGTAAATTCTATTGGGGAAAAACAAGCAAGTGTTATATTTGCTCATTGTCCGCTTTGTCTTCTAGGTGCTGCAGCTTGGCTCTGAGATTCTTCCACAATACAAACAAGAAGCCCCGAAGACCCCTCCTCATATCATTCTTCATTACTGTGTCTTCAAAACCACCTGGGATTGGGTCATCTTGATATTAACGTTTTACACTGCTATCCTGGTCCCTTACAACGTTTCCTTCAAAACCAAACAGAACAACGTGGCCTGGCTGGTGCTGGACAGTATCGTGGATGTCATATTTCTGGTGGACATTGTACTAAATTTTCACACCACCTTTGTTGGGCCTGCTGGGGAAGTCATTTCAGACCCAAAGTTAATAAGAATGAACTACTTGAAGACTTGGTTTGTCATTGATCTCTTGTCCTGTTTGCCGTATGATGTCATCAATGCCTTTGAAAATGTGGATGAGGTCAGTAATGTTTGGTTATTTTAATATAACGATGATTCAGGTTTCAAATGCAATAATAGAATTATGAAGGGAACCTATCATGTAGTTGGCATTCTATATCGAAAACGCTACCAAAGTAAAATCTGAAAGCTAAGCTCCAGGCAAACAGTTAAACATTAACTTGAGATAAATACGTAAACAGTTTTATCGGCCATAATATATGTAATTCTGTTGAGGCAGTCTTGTGATTCAGGTACCTCTGCCAGACAGACATCATAACCAAATGCTGGATCTCTCTGAGGGCAACCATGTAAATTAGTTGTATAGCTTAGGCCACGGCCAGTCTCACCATGTGATCAGACAATGATTGAGCGAGAGCTCACTGATAAGGTCATTCTACGCTCTGACCATCTGTAGGCCTGCTTCCTATAAGCAGATTGCTTCTCGGCCTTTTGGCTTAGATCAAGTGTAGTATCTGTTCTTATCAGGTGGAAGAACGACACCACTCCTTCTCGAGGTGATTAGGATGGTGGCTTAGTATTTACCGGCGTAATTGGTGGGTGTCAGATGGGGTACAGTCCCTCCTGGTTAGATTCTGGCCCAGTGATGCTGGGCTTGTCACCGGTGGTAGGGATGGACCCCTGACGGCACTACCTTCTGATGGGAATGGATACGAAGCTTGGTCGAGGCTGGAGGGTTGGGAGGCGGCAGAGCGTTCTCTGTAATAATATGCGTATGTGTTGTGCCCCCTGGGGGTGGAGTCCCAGGGGTGCTCAGAAAGTCACTTGGGTGTGGGAACCCACATGACTCACTGTGCACTTGGTCACACACCACCTTGCAATTTCTGCAACGCCTCTTGGACAGGCCTTATGGCTAGTCCGGGGTAATTTTTTAGCACCCGGCCCCTAGGGCCTGTCAGCGTGGTGCACTGGCACTATTTCTTTATTTATTGCACCTCATGCACGATTTGGCACTTTTTTATTTTTCTATTTGACCCACAGATTGCTTAGGGTGCAGGTACCTTCGGGGCCTATTCCCGATGCTGGGGAGGAGGTTCTGTGCCTAATATAGGTTCTCTGCCTCCTCCCGAACCAGGGGGTCTCTCTTCGGGAGAGCCCCCTACCTAGTACTTGGTGGGACCTGTTTCGGCACGTCCCCGAAGGATCGGGGTCCGCGAGCCTCCAGGTTGGTGGACCAAAGTATCTCAACCCCTGTCAGGAGCCTTGCGCCCCGGGGGGTCGGGAATTCGAGGTCCCTTCTTTATTGAAGGACCAAGCACCCTTGTGCACGTTTTTGTGTGTGTGCTGCTCACTTTTTTTGTTCACAGGCGGAAGTTTGTTTTATGATGCACGTCCACGAGCTCTTTAAAAAAAATAAAAAAAATTGATGTGCTCTTTCTCCCCCTGAGTGGGGATTTACAGGTGGCTAATGCAAGACAGATGTAGTCACTAAGGCCAGGTTCACACCTGGGCGTTTTACAGCGCTGATCGACGTGCTGTAATACGCTCAAACAGTGAAGTCCCATACTTCCCTATGGGGATGGTTCCCACCTGGGCGTATTTCAGCCCGTTGAGAAGGGCTGAAAAACACCCTATGCCCAAACAAGTACAGGAGCTTCTTTGGGGCGTTTTTCCGCGTGTTTCCATTGGTATTCCCGAGTGTGGCTCGGGGTTAACAAAGCGGTAACTCCAAGCCACACTCGGGAATACAGGGTAGGACTTACCTTGTCCGTGATCCGCGCTGTGAGCGGCCGCATCGCAGGGGGACGGAGCCGGCGGGAAGTTTGAAAGTGAAAAACGCGCATTTCACTGAACAGAAAACCGTGCTAAAAAAATTAGCTGAAAAACGAGCAGAAAACATAAGCCCAGGTGTGAACCCAGCCTTATGCTATTTCTAAGTAAAAATACATTAAGGGCCCATGCACAGTAGTGCACTGCATATGTGTTGGAGCTGTGTTGCCTAGTTTATTGGGGTGCCATTCAAAAAGAATAGCACTACAACACATTAACGCATGTAACATGCATTGAGTTATATAAGTTGTGTTACTACAGCACACCACACCGGAAAAGTGTGAATGCATGTTTCAATGCATGCATAACTGGTCTGGATGTTATTATACCCGTCTTGAGTTCAGCTTTACCCTCAATCCATAATTAAAATGCCTTGTACATATGGTTCATGGAAACAAATATATTTCTATATATTATCGTATACATGGGAATTATTTTTGATGTGGAGATTCGGTGGCATTATAGTAATGAGATTATACAGGGTCACTGGCACAGAACAAGATAAGTATGATTTAGAAGGGCTTGTTCAATGTTATGAATTAGCTCAGGATTTAAGTTAGAATTAGGTTTGGGGTAAGGGGGTTAAAGTTAAAGTGACTTTAAACTCTGGAAATGAATCTTAAAAATGCATTCAAGTACCTCAAGTATTCACAAACATGTATCCTATTTGTGTATCACTCGGCTGTAGATACTCAAATAATCTCTGAATTGGTGCTTATACTGTCCTTCCTTCTGGAGGGTGACTACTTTGTTCCCCATGGTCCCTGTGTGTGTTGTAAAGTAGCCACCGCTCCAAACTCACTCCCGTGATGGACTACAATCTTAATAAATATTATTAAACTAAATTAAAACTTGAGCAGTACAGCACTCTGGTTGCATCACCTGCCTCACTATTGCCTGTGATTGGAGGAGGAGGGGGTGGGGTGGTGTTTTTCTTTGAGAAAATACAGGACATTTTGTGAATGGGCAATAATGAGAAGGGGCATGTGATGCGAGTGGAGCGCTGTACTGTCACAAGTCACATTTCTCCCTCTCCTGAGTACCTGGCATGAGTTAGGGAGGGGAACCACACCCTCTTTATTTGTATTATTATTACTTCTGTGAATAGTTAAAGGGGACCTTTACCAATATCTTTAAAATAACAACAAAGACACCTTTAGAAATGTTTAGTAATGACAATCTTCAAACACATACTTCTAGATAATTGCCGGCTTTGTATTCTTTGCATACCTTATTTCTCTTCCCCAGTCTTCTGGCAGTGGCCATGTTTACTAAGGGCAGATTAATAGCTCTCTTTTTACTTCCTGGATTTCCGGCACACTGACAAGACATGTAACCATGTACATCATCTCAGGGGAGGAAAATGCCTTTCCCTGAGATCTCGTGAGATTAGAGATGAGATTTCCCAGCAATGCTCTGCTGATGGCAAGGCAATCCCAGTGTGCGTATGTATCCGAATTTCGTTATCAAACATTGGGATACGTTCGGATTTGTTATTTCTGTCATCAGAAATTCGGATGGATCCAAATGTCTAAATTAACATAAATGCGTGCGAATTTCAATTTGGAAGGAAAAGAATCACACATGTTTAGTACCCAGAAGCTCAGCATTATGTGCAGGGGCCGGCATGCTGCAAAGTATGATTTTTATGCTTTGCAGCCTTCTGCACATAACAGCTTTTGAAAGATAATATACTCTCCCAGTGCGGTGAATAAATCATCTAATCACTAGTTGAGAAACCTTCCTCCAAGTAGGCTATCTGTAAAGTCTTGATCAACCAAAGTGTGACTGAACAGGCAAGAAAAGTATTTCTACTAAGTCTTGGCCTAATGGCTTCAGAATATAAATACTTTCTTCCCAGATGAATATTCCAACAATCTAAATTCCTATTGGCTGTTCTATACTTTCCCATTCACTAAGGTGGGGCAATCCACTAAGGCCTCATTCACACAAGAAACGGCTGACACAGCTGCGTGCTGTGTGCACGGCCGTATCGGGCAGCTCCCGGGAAGGACAGGTGCTGCGTGTGATTAGTATGCAGCTCCTGTCCTTCTCTATGGGACTATGCGGCCGTACGCTCACCCCAAGTGCAGGTCCGTACGGGTGCGGGTGTCCCGGCTCGGACGCAGACAGGATCCATCCTGTCAGTGTATGAGTACGGACACCCGCACAGACTTGCAGGGCGGGTGAGCGTAAGGCGGCATACGGCCGCGTAGTCCCATAGAGAAGGACAGGGGCTGCGTACTAATCACATGCAGCACCTGTCCTTCCCGGGAGCTGCCCAATACGGCTGTGTACGCAGCACGGATCTGTACGTGCCGGCCGTTTCTCGCGTGAATGAGGCCTAAGAGTGCAAAGAAATATCCAATCTGATGTCATTAACAATGTTTCCATCCTGATCAATGCACTTTAAAAAGGGTGTTTGTTTGCACTCCCTGAAATCCCAATGCTCTAATCCTGTGTCAAATGTACTGAACACGACCAGAAAACAAGCTTTAATGTCAAGGTTGGGGTGTCAGCCTGCTTTTCATCACTCTTTATCATTGCCTATTACAGCAGATGAAACTGTTATTTTCAAATGGCCAATTCAGCTAAAGTGCCCCAAATTATTGTGTTCAGCAGACTCTTCAAAAAAACAGTTCTCAGATCAGGGGAAGCTCATGTCATCCAGAGCTTGAAGAATAGACATTTACCTCTAGCCGTGTTGTAGTTTGCATCCTGTTAAATGATCTGTTCTGGCTGCTGCTAATGTTTTCTTGTTGAGTGGCTTTGAAACATGCAACTTTATTTGAATTTCTGGCTGGATGATTACGGTGCAGAACGGGAACACTGCAATTAACTTTTTCATTTAGAGAGCAATTCGAGGCAACAATCAGTGAGCTAAAGCTGTCCAGAAAACAAAGCAACTGTGCGCAAGTAAGAAGATTCACGTAGGGACCACTTTATAGGAGTGTGATGATGTGATATTGTAAGCTTTAAACATAAATACAGCTAAAATGCTGCAGGGTTACACTTTTGCTCTGTATATTCTGTAACATTGCTGCTTCTGATTTAAAGAGGCAACATTGCCAGGTATAGGATGCATATGCGATGGGAGACGCAGCACAAGAAGTCATTCAGTTGTGTTGCAAAACAAGTGCCACTACCCCTTTTACTGTCCAGTCCCAGGCTAAGGATAGAAACAAGACCAGTTAGTGTGACTTTAAAGCTGAAATCTAGGTATGCATTATACCAGCTTGTCCCAATGTAAGTATGTATATGCAATACCTGATCGGCCACTGGGAATCCTGTAGTAGCCAGAGCCATAGCAATGCTGGCTGTGATTGTCTGGGTCCTATACAGTGTTGCGCTGAGCAGCTTCTCCTCTGCTCTGAAAACATAGGGGTGATTCACTTAGCACAGCAACCATTCAGAGAATGCCTTGTCTGCTTGATGACCAGTGTGTCAAGTGAACGACCCCTGCATTTTCAGAGCAGAGAGGAAGCTGCTCAGCACAGTACAGAACCAAGAAGATTGTGGCCAGCAATGCTGTTGTTCTGGCTATTACTTATTACTTTAACTTCAGCACAGAAAAGTTGGACTCCTGTCCTGCAAACAGGACTGTGATGTGTGGCAGGGCTGTGTAAATCATACCACCAGATGGGTAGAAATAAAAATCATGTCAGCTCTCATATTATTATGTAACTCTTTACCTTGGGTGCAGCTTTAGGCCACATGCACACATTGGGCTAATATATATATATAGCTGCGGATTCCTGCAGCAAGAACCTGTGGTTAAAGATATATGATTGCCCCTGGACGCAGGCAGATTGCATCCAGGGGCAACCATCTATCCCTAACCAGAGGTAATCCTTCCATCTACATTTGGACATGTGGACGGCCATGAACAGATGCGGCTGCAGTCAGTCTCTCATTCACTTAAACAGCCACAGCAGCCGGAGGTGTACGAACCCACCTGTGATTCCTGCTGCAAGAATTCACGGGTTATTGATGCAGAAATTTGCAGTCACAATTATTAGCCCCGTGTTCATGTGACCTTAATGTATATCTTCAGCCAAAACTGTAGACAACGTGTCACCAGGACAGAAACTGGGTGGAAATCCTAGAGATGGACAGGAAAGCAATAAAAAACACTTTTTAAAAATAAAGTAGGGGAAGGAAATTTGAAGCATGACTCGGATATGAATTAAATAAAAAGCTAACCCATGAAATTAATATATGTAACAAAATAAATATATTAAAGACATGCAGCTGCAAAGGATGGTGCTTCTGCTTCCCGAAATACTCAATAAAGATTCATGCCACACTCCATGATTGTGCGTTATCTGAAGCTCTGCATACCTAAAGTCTGAAAGACTGCAAGACTCAACATTATCAAACATGATGACCACTCAACCTCATTAATAAACATGTCTGGAACAGAAATTCCCTGAGCCTGTGTTGCTTGTAGTTACTAATCAACTTAATTTTTTCCCTCTTCTATACTGAATTGGTATTGATAATTATGGTCCAATTATTATATGTAGAACAAGACAATTGACAATTGCTAATCACTGAGTCATCACTCTTCCTGACTATAGATTTTTTTTAAGCAAACCCATTTCCCTCATAATGTGTAAAAACCTTTTAACTAAAGTCGAGTTTCCCACATTATATCATCAGTAACAATCCTCCATTCAGCACCCGCAGCAGCTTTTAACGCTATACAGACGCTGTCCTTGGTGCTGAAAGGAAAAGGAACACTAGTGATTACATGCAGAGATACAAGTATGCTGGATAACAATGTAGCAATGTGCTCTCCTTGACTTGACATTTTAATATGTTCGGTATTGATATACTTGTCAGAGTACAGAGTTATAGCCCAGTGCAGTTAAAGTTTTTGTTAAGCCAAAAACGTTCTTTCTAGTTTCTTTCCAATAGGGAAGAATTAGATCTCCTGTATGGCGTTTACTGCTATCCTGGGCTTCTTAAGATTTCCCCTCACTTCCTGTCCTGCTGATAATGGTTTTATCAGACAGGAAGTGAACAAAAATGTGCAACAGGGACACAGACAGAAATACAAATCTGACAGGGGTTCCAGCTACCCCCTATACTACTAATAAAAAATAATTTTAATTTATGTCTGTGTTGCTGGAGTGATGCTACCTTTGCTTAGGCAATCTAGTGACCTCATCCTCACCTAAGCAATCCAATGATTTCACAATTGCTCAAGCAATCCAGTGAGGTCACTATTGCTTAGGCAATCCAATGATGCCACCTTCTCTTAGGGGGTCCAGTGACATCATCCTTGCTTAGGTGATCTAGTGACATCATCTTTGCTTAGGTGATCCAGGGACGTCATCCTCACTTAGGTGATCCATTGACCTCACCCTACCTTAGGTGATCCAGTGACATCACCCTTCTTTAGGTGATCCTGTGACCTCACCCTCGGTTGGGTGGTCCAGTGACACCACCCACGCTTGGGCAAGGCCTCCAGACGCTGGGGAGTAAGTTTAGTACTTTTTTAAAATTTTACCTCGATAATTTTTCTTTACTGCTTTTACTAAGTGTTTTGTAATTAGAGGTTGAGTGGCTGCCAGTTAAAGTCTATCTAAACTCGAGAACAAAATTGTAATGTGTTACAGATTACCAGTCCTTAGATGTGAGGGCTGCAATAAGTTTCTTTTTTCAGGCTTTTTTTTACTTTATTTTTACCTGGTGATCCTTCCAGTAACATACTTCATGTCCTAGGTCAGGGGTCCGCAACCCGCGGCTCCGGAACCGCATGTGGCTCTTTCATCCCTCTGCTGCGGCTCCCTATACAGGGGCGGAACTACCGCCGGGGCCTGAGGCTGTTGAGGACCTAGTGAGTTCCGGTCCTGGGCACCCCCCCTAGTGGAATATGCGGCAGTGCAGGGTCCCAGGGGCCCTGCACTGCCGACGGGCTTCTCAGCAAGGGGACGGATCCTATGACTCACCTCGTCTCCCAGCCGCATCGCTAGTAACAGGCAGGCGGGAGAGGAGAAGTGTGTGTCACATGCCACGCCACCTGCAGTGCACACTGTCTGGCTGGGATACGGGTGTAACTGCACCCTGTGTGCTGTTATTTCATTTAATTAGAAAAGTGGATTATAATGAGACTCTCTATAGTGGGGCAAAACAAATGGCAAACGCACTCATCAATTCGTTACCAGCTTTACAGCAAGGTGCACATGGAAGGGCTTCAAACAGTAAAACAGCAAAAAGTTTCCCAGCACACTCGCCAGCCAGCATGCAAAAAAAAAGGCACTATGTGGAGGTGCCTTGACGTGGCTGTGCGGCTTTCACATTTTTTGCAGAAGACGTGTATCTAAACCTCAGCTTTTAACCTTAGTGGTTAGACAGGTTTTTTTTTGCATGCTGGCTGGCGAGTGTGCTGGGAAACTTTTTGCTGTTTTACTGTTTGAAGGTTCGAAGCCCTTCCATGTGCACCTTGCTGTAAAGCTGGTAACGAATTGATGACTGCGTTTGCCATTTGTTTTGCTTGACTGATTTGGTGCAGTGACGCATGGGGGGGTCTCAGCTGCCGTTGTGATGTGCGGGGTCCCTTGTGCGTCTCTATAGTGGAATATGCGGCAGTGCAGGGTCCCAGGGGCCCTGCACTGCCGACGGGCTTCTCAGCAAGGGGACGGATCCTATGACTCACCTCGTCTCCCAGCCGCATCGCTAGTAACAGGCAGGCGGGAGAGGAGAAGTGTGTGTCACATGCCACGCCACCTGCAGTGCACACTGTCTGGCTGGGATACGGGTGTAACTGCACCCTGTGTGCTGTTATTTCATTTAATTAGAAAAGTGGATTATAATGAGACTCTCTATAGTGGGGCAAAACAAATGGCAAACGCACTCATCAATTCGTTACCAGCTTTACAGCAAGGTGCACATGGAAGGGCTTCAAACAGTAAAACAGCAAAAAGTTTCCCAGCACACTCGCCAGCCAGCATGCAAAAAAAAAGGCACTATGTGGAGGTGCCTTGACGTGGCTGTGCGGCTTTCACATTTTTTGCAGAAGACGTGTATCTAAACCTCAGCTTTTAACCTTAGTGGTTAGACAGGTTTTTTTTTGCATGCTGGCTGGCGAGTGTGCTGGGAAACTTTTTGCTGTTTTACTGTTTGAAGGTTCGAAGCCCTTCCATGTGCACCTTGCTGTAAAGCTGGTAACGAATTGATGACTGCGTTTGCCATTTGTTTTGCTTGACTGATTTGGTGCAGTGACGCATGGGGGGGTCTCAGCTGCCGTTGTGATGTGCGGGGTCCCTTGTGCGTCTCTGTGCCTGTAAGGAGGTTGGGCTTCCTCCTGACAAACCTGCACCCAATTTAATATTTTGCCACATGTGCTCCAAGATGGAGACTCTCATAGTTTAGAGTTAGGACCGCACTATATGGAGGTGCCTTGACGCGGCTGTGCGGCTTTCACATTTTCTGCAGAAGACGTGTACCTAAACCTCAGCTTTTAACCTTAGTGGATAGACAGGTTTTTTTTTGCATGCTGGCTGGCTAGTGTGCTGGGAAACCTTTTGCTGTCTCTATAGTGGGCTCTGCAGGACCTCCACCCACCTGAGGCCCTGCAGAGGCCACCATAGAGAGTCTCAGATGGGCTATGCAGGATCTATGGTGTGCTCTGCAGGGTCACTCTCAGGTGGGCTCGTGGGGTCTCAGGTAAGTCCAGAGTCCAGTGCGTTACTAAGGCCGGAGTCCAGTGCGTTACTAAGCCCAGAGTCCACTGCGTTACTAAACCCTGAGTCCAGTGCGTTAGTAAGCCCAGAGTCCAGTGCGTTACTAAACCCTGAGTCTAGTGTGTTACTAAGCCCAGAGTCCAGTGCGTTACTAAGCCCATATATACATATATACTGTATATATATATATATATATATACACTGAGTAGCCAGATTATTATGACCATCCCCTCAGTACTTCGTTGGGCCACGAGATGACTCCACGAGATGACTTCGTTGGGCCGCCTCGTGACTTCACGAGATGTTGAAAGGTGATGCGAGGAATCTGACACTGCACTGTTGCCCTTCTGTTGTCTTGTACCAGTCTTGCCACTCTCCGTTCTGCCCTAACATTGACTAGTCGCTGACGGCCACAATTCCCACGTTCAGACCCAGATTTTCGGCTGACAGTCCAGTCTTTAAACACTTTAACAACAGCTGCTCTTGAACATTTAACAAATTCTGCTGTTCTTAAATCGCGTTGTTTACTCATATCTTCAGAAAAAAATAACTTCTACTGTCGTGGCAAACAACCTGCTTCCCTATTTATAATGGTGTGGCCCTCTAGCAACTTCAGCGCGAAATTATAGCACAAATCCCAGGAGCTCTGTATGCTCCTTAAAAATGACAGCTGTCTCCTAACTTTTGAGCTTTTCTCTAGTCTAGTCTTGGAGCTGGAAAAGAATCTGTTCTTGTACTTGTATGAATTACGGTACTTGGTATCTGAACGTCCCTAGTACAGAGTTATTTAGTGGGCTGAAGGTCCTCTTTCATTAGTTACTTTGAATGGTTTTGCATTTCTAGTTGTTCTCCACAACAGTTCCACAAGTGATATTTGCTTGCAATGCACACATAAAAAAAAGAGAAACAAGAAAGATTTTGATTCCCACTTTTATCTCGCTGCATGGTAAAAATGACATCAAAGATTACAAGTGACTGTTCCCCTAATAGCTTTTTTCATTTTAATTCATTCTTTTTCTGCTCGTGTTAAATGTTGGCTCTCTACTCTGTGTATTTGTATCAATTTCCCTGGAAGTCAAAGCTGTAAGTGTGGAGTCGGATACCCGGCTATTACACTGTGCTAGAAATTAAGCGAACGTCCAGGGGACATTTGAAAGTGAATTGTCCCTTTGTTTAGAGCTATTTTTTGATTCCCTGGAAGAAAAAGAATACATTTTTATAAACTGTGAACTTTACAGAGAAGAACAAGTGTGAAGAGCAACAGGCTCAGCAAGCAGTTATAAAGGATTTAAAGTATATATATTGCCCTACTCAGAAGTAGGCAACCTAAGCACTTCAGCTGCTGTGGAACTACAAGTCCCATGATGCATTTTCTCACAGCTACGACTTCCACAGGCATGATGAAATTTAAAGTTTCACCACCGTTGGACTGCTGAGGTTAGCTTGGTGACATTTTATTTGTTCTAACTATGTATTATAAATAGCTGACATGGTATTTTTTTCATAAAATACTGTTTTCACCTTTTTCATCCTTGCTTTGATCTCAGTGCTGCTGATTTCTTTCAGCCTTTTTCAGTCACTTCCTGCCTACATGCACTCACGTTAGCATTGCCAACACATCATTGCTCTGGACCAGCTTCCTGATAATGACAGCGGTGGACCTTGCCTGCACAATGTTTGTTGGCACGGACACTTATAGTCTCCAACGGGGCGCATGTGACAGGGAGACAATGGAGGATCAGAACGGGGAGACAGCTGTCACTCTATAACAGGAAGTGCCTGAACAAGGACCTCATGGCAGGAACCCAGGTGTTATTTTGTTGAAAGTTGGAGATTAAAAAGATAATTTGATAGCATGTTTATGCATTACATTAAGGCCTCGTTCACACCTAAGCGATTTGAAGCTTTAAGATTGGACAGTAAGATTTCTGTCATTATCCAATGGAGTGGAGTGTTGCTTAAAACCAGGTTCTTGGAAATCCTCTTTGGCCACTGGGTGGCCACTAATGATGTAAGTCCTGTGCATACACACAGGAGTCATCCTCCCCAGCACCGAGCACATTCATGACATCTCACAAGCGGTGTGAATGGGCTGATTGTGTACACTGCACAGTGTATGTGCTGTACAGCATACACAGAAAATACAAAAAACACTGGGGAAGAGGGGATCAAAGACCAAAATCCCTATTGCCCAGTATTTTTTTATTTGTATTTTACTGGCTTTACTTCCACTGCAAGGTTTGATTAGCTGATAAAATAAATGTATAAATGATTCAACTGTCAGCCAAATACACAGACCTCACACAGACCTGTATTGTTTTTCTTTAAGAATAATATTTTTTAGATTTTCATGTGTTAGTACAAAAATAAACAAATAATAATTGTAATATAT